>NW_003526948.1:6044776-6046148 GCF_000181795.1 Trichinella spiralis
CCAATATTTCCTTGTTTTGGGCAACTCGATTTTCCTTCATTTTCGGACCTTTTCGATTAAATTGATGAAAGTTGTTTTATTTCGGTTTGTGATGTCCATAAAAACTTCCATTTATTAGTTTTTCACCAACGTATCTCATTGAATTGACCAGTAGAATGGAAGTTCTGGAACTATGGCTTTGAATATTTATTAATACCTGACCATCTATAGTATACCTTCATTACGTTTGCTATCCTGCAAAAAGAGCATAAACTGTATGGGTGGTTTATTATATAGTTTGTGTTGTCAATGCCTATTCATCATTGGATGATAAAACGCAAAATGTTTTCAAAGTGATTGGTGCTTACTAAGTTTATAACACATAAAAAATGCATGATTCCATTGGACTTGAAGTTACAAAACATGAAAATCTGCGCAAGAAATAGATTAGAAAAATATGTTTCGAGAAAAATGTTTAATATTAAACTATTTTTGTTTTCTGATTGTTCTCCTCGATTCTAGTAATATTTTCATTGTTTGAAATTAATTGTTTTTGTTGTACATCTTCTGTGTAATGTACTTTTGCTTTCTTACTAAATTGGGAGCTTGACCACTTTTTTAACGATATGTCATGAAATATGCCAGTTAAAGGTATCTAAATTTTCAATAATCCGCAACGGATAATTTTTGGAGAAATTAGAAAAAACTGCAGGTTTGGGAGTATGACATTTATTTTACAGAAAAACTGACATACTGCCTACAAATTGCAATCTAATTTAATATTTTTGAATAATTCTTTTATTTTGAATTCTTTCATTTATATCTTTTTACTGATAAAAGTTAGTGCTCTGCACATTTTGATTTTAAACTGTCAAGTAGTTGTGGAATAAAAGGGCTCAAATTTGAGATACTGCCTATTTTAATACATACGATAGTCGCCCATCAGTAACTGTTTTTCAACGGAAGCAGAGACTGCCAATTTCTGCACATGATACATTTCTGTCGTCGAATCTGTTCGATATCCACTGATATATTTTTTTACGATCAAATTAATTGAATTTCTGAAATTACTGCTGTTAAATGATAATTAATTGCTGCGAAACAAAACGAAAGCGTTGTAAGTGTTTACTTTGCTAAAAAGTAAACACTTCATTGCATCCAATCCCATTTAATATTTTTGTCATTGTTTAAGTTCCTTGTATATTCCACATGTATGGCTATTTGAATTTACTTTCACTAAGTAACAACGCAGCAATGGTGATTTGCATAATTAGTATAGTATGTGGTCGCCCAGAGTAGAAATTCATTACAATTGCTATGAAATTAAATGAATTCACAATTGATATCAAATCATTTGGCTCATGGATGGTATTTGTTCGAAACTTTAGAGAAC
>NW_003526948.1:6046262-6047950 GCF_000181795.1 Trichinella spiralis
TTTGACGCGCTTTGTCTTACTCCGAATAACATCTGATTTCCATTCAAGATTTCAGATTACAACTCGACTAATTATGATTCATTGAATTTAATACTATATTTGTTCTGTTTATTTTATTTTGCTTGATCAATTGCTTGTTTTTTTAATGTTTGGTTCGTTTTCGACTTTTCTTCTCTCAAGGCTATGACCTTTGCTGTTTTTGCGTTTTTCGAAAGTAAGCTTTTGTTCCCTTTTTCTCCTTTTTCGTTATCTATCGCTGAATTGTGATATTTGATAGCCTTCGGGAAATTTTTACTGTGAAGAATTGCGTACGTGACGAATAAATGCCTCTAAAATTGGCAGGCGCCTATCTTAATGCACAGGAAAGCCGCCCTCCTGGAACTCTGTTGAAACGGATCCAGAGTGGTTGAATTTTAGTATACGAAACGTTTTTGTCATAAAAATGACGTTTTCATTCACATTACGCACTCTTGTCCAATATTTCCTTGTTTTGGGCAACTCGATTTTCCTTCATTTTCGGACCTTTTCGATTAAATTGATGAAGGTTGTTTTATTTCGGTTTGTGATGTCCATAAAAACTTCCGTTTATTAATTTTTCACTGATGTATCTCATCGAATCGACCAGTAGAATGGAATTTCTCGAACTATGGCTGTCAATATTTATTAATACCTGACAGTCTATAGTATACCTTCGGTACGTTTGGTATCATGAAAAAAACAATCATTTCATTGAATTCTATGCTGTTCATGTTCTCCATTATTTATTGAGCATTTCAATGATACCCAGAATGTTGTTCTTTGATTCAGATTCAGCTTATTTCGTCATAATGAAAAGGCGCTTATGCAAATGAACTTTAAATGTTGTATTTTGTCAAAATGATTAAATTCGAAGGATGAAAATAAAATAAATAAACAATTTATAAAAATCTAATGCGCCTATGATGGGTATTTCTTCTAATTTTTGGACATATTTGCATATAGGCAAAGTAAACAAAAGGCGTGCCTCTAGGGAAGTGCAATGTATTATTGAATTCTTTCGTCATATATGCAAACAATTTTGTATACTTATTAATTACAAATACTCTCAATTTTACGCAATTGATTATTTAATGAGATATTTGGCAAAATATCTTGATAAAAACGATGTAATTTATAGAGAGAAGTAATGCAAAACTGCATAAAAACTTTAATTTATTCTGTTCATTGTAATAAATTCTCATATCTATATTGTCCTGCAATCAATAAAATTGCGTTAATAAAAATTTTCAAATTAGTAGCTTTCCTGTATTACGAAAATGAATTTCAGGTATAAATGTTACTAGCATCGCGAACATTGCTTGGAGTACCTAAGCCTCAGATTCTGCATAAATGTAAAGGGAATGGAATCATATTCCACATTATCAAAAGAAGAGGTGCTGTTGCGCTTTGTATTACTCCGACCATAACCGCATCAACACCGACCATTTCTGGCTCTAACTCTACAGATACGGATTCCTAAAAACTATGACTATATTTGGTAATGATTATTTTTATTTGATTCCTGAGCGATCGAAATCACTATTACTAAAATTTATACTATTTTTGACTATTCGCAAAAGCAAAGCCTATAGCCTGTTTGCTGCTTTTTGTCGTATATTCAAAAGTTTGCCATCAGACATCAACTTTCTCCTTTTTTACGATAGATATTG
>NW_003526948.1:6049816-6074665 GCF_000181795.1 Trichinella spiralis
CATAAGGTGGAAGAAGAAAGTTCAAAAGCTGGTTCGCCTCAAAAATTCAATTAGAAGGGGTATCGACAAAAGCATTATGGGTGGCAACATTATCATTCACAAACGTGCAAGATGTATTCACAAGTCTATTACCATCATCAAACAACATAAATATGAGCACCAGCCACTGCAGAGAGAACATCCCGTGACATAATATATTTGTTATTATGAATGTGTTTCCATGATCATCGTAGAAGATAAACCCAGTTCCAGCAATATGTAAGGTATTTTAGAGAACAGTCCACAGATCGGATTACCATAGAAGGGCATTATGTGTGCCCCAAATGGTATATTCTGTCAAGATGAAGCAGCCATAACTTATATATAGAGAATAGTAAATGTAGAATAGTGAGTTTGTTGAATTCGAGAATCACAGGTACGGCGAATTTCGCAAATTCGGCAGTGTGCTGATGAAATATCTGAAACGTTCGGACGAGATTTCGCAAATTGGTTGCGGATCGTCTTGCTTGGCCGATTCGTTGTATGACAACGGATTCAAGAACATCGTCAGCATCGACATCGTGCGGTCGGTGATCCGGAAGCAAATCTACCGCAACCGAAAGCGGCGTCCTGAGTTGACGTTTAGCAGTGGCGATGCTACAAAATTGGAATATGCGGACCAATTATTCAGTGCAGTCTTGGACAAAGGCACAATTGATGCAATGATGTCTTGGAAAACGGAAAAATGCCTCGATACAGCCAACGCAATGTTCGCCGAAGTTGATCGCGTATTGAAAACAAACGGCCGATATATTATTCTGTCATTGTGGCCATTATGTGCTGCCCAAATGGTACACTCTGTCAAGTTGAAGCAGCCGTAACAGGAGACCACTGTCACTTCCACGGCTATTCCTTTCTCTTGATTGTGTCGACTGTTTATTTCATGATCGGCGCAGAGACTATAGAACGAGGTGTGGAATCATGATGGTTTCCAACGTCCCATACAATTAACATTATGAATAAAGCCTGTAAACCATGGGTCACTGATATACGTGACCAATTCACGTGACAGTTGATCGTATCGAGATGACTGTAAGAATTCTCATTGGCGTCCAGTGTAGATTGTAATGGGACGTTTTTCCGGGATGCCGATACATCTGATCAATAATCGTTCTCCCATTGAGCTCCACCACACAAATATTGCACCACACGAAACAACATACAACTCTGGTCGCTCGCTTTTCGTCGCCGAGTTTATACCGTCTTAGCTGCTTCCTATGCTTCTCTGTTTTTCTGAGGCATCGCCAACACTGTCTCGTTCACCACACGAGCCATATGCTTCACAGCACGTAGAACTTCCAGTCGTGATGCACATTCTCTTCTTGGTTACACTGGTTACAAGTGGTGAAACCTCACCTTCTATTTTTAACTGCATCATACTAAGAACTGCAGTAATACAGTATCTGAAAATCAAGTTCCTTCTTTTCATAATGAAAGCATTGTGGGGACTTGTTTGCTTCAAATTTCATATTTCCTGTATATCGCCACGTATGCTACCATCATGACAACATTTTTGTGCATTTATTCTCAAAAAAGAAAATCTCAATTGATGAATAATAAATCTTTTGAAGAATTTCCTTTTCTTCAGTTGTCATAGATTTCAAAGATGTATTCTCTATCAAAAAATATTTTAAAATATACTCAATCTTATTGCAGCTCGATACGATGTTGTTATATGATTTCTTGTGGATTCATAGAAAAATCCTGACTACCGTAAAACATAATTGTACCTGCACATTCCACCGATATTTTCGTTGGACAATGACAGTAGGAGACGCCATGTCGGAAGTTAGAGATGGTGTTCTGTGGGGCTGCTATTCCGTTTTCTAAGCTTGTCGTTGTTGTATTCGGTGTTATGTGCTTTGTATAGTGAACATTTGTCCTCTCACGATCGTCGGAAATCACTCAGCGCCGGCGAGAGCTACAAATGGAGAGGATGGGCGCTGATGTATGGTTGTATTTCACCGCGACGAAGGAGGACTGACAAGCTTTTGACCAGTCCAACTCGGCTCCTTTTTCCAGCAGCCGGTGTAACGGGTCGGTGATGTTCGCAAAGCCGTTAAAAACTTGCGGTACTACGTCGACTAGACATGAACTGCCGCAGGATCTTGTCGACTGCTCCACTCAGCTCAGGAAACGCATTCGAGAACAGCCAGCGCAAGTTTCCAGTATACACCCGCACCTTTTACCCCGAAGGCTTGAAACAGCGCCGACATGAGGCCATCGTAATCGTCCGTCACCTAAACCTGCATGGTTCACATTACACTCTGCACCTCCATCAGTATGGTACTGAACAAAGGCTGCTCGTCTCTCCGGGGCTACACGGGCGACGCCGAAATGCATTTTCATGTGTTCCAAACAAGTCTCCACGTTCGATAACATGGTCAGTACCTCCGTCGGCCTAACTCATTCTGGGCCGTCGATCCTGCCTTGCTCGCTATTTGTATAAAGACTTGCAACAGCCGTTCAGAACCGGCGCCACTTTCTGTTCTCAAATTGACCAATTCGCTGTATACCGATGACACATTGGGCGACAGCAAATGGTGAAAAGCTGAAAAATATGCGACATCATTTTCAATAATGAGCAATATGTCGGAAAAAATGGAAGCTTCATGGTTCGACGCTGACATGACAATTGGCGAGTTCAACAAGCGTGACGGTTGTGCAACTTGTTCTTCTTCAACGCCAAAGCTGGGCACCAGGCCCGGAGTGGTTATCAGAAAGAAACGGCGCCTTGCCCGCCTTCAGCAACTGTTGCTTTGGTTTGTTGCGTTGCCGATGCAGGTCCAAATCAGACAAGTTTGCCCAACGATTTGCTGAAAGGCCCGAAAATGTGCACAAACCCATGAAATCACTACTCCATCCATTGTGACTTGTGTGCTTTTGATTCTGCAAGTATTCACTGCCCTCAGTGGGGCTATTTTCTGTGTACTGCTGTTTCACCATCTTTTTCTGTCACTTCTTGCTGCGTTGGCTGTTGTTCAACAATTCTATCCCCACCTTCAGTCGACCCCTTTTCATCAATACAAGAAGTTCCTGGCAGTTGAAAAACAGTCGCGGGCTCATAGTCCGCCGGCAACTGTCTCAGCGCAATGCCGGGACGGTAGTAGGTTTTGTTCGACCACAGGTAAATGCCGCGTTGTTCGCACTGGACAGTGGCCATGTACTTTATGTTGGGGCTGATCGCAAAAGACCGGCAAGCATCGTCAAAAGCGAGCACATCGACCAGAAAAGCAGACGCCAAGTCCCAAACTTTGATCGTCCAATCCAAGCTACTGCTGACCAACCACAGGCCACCGGGACGAAAACCCAAATCGGTAATTCGATTCCCATGGCACTTGTCGAACTGACGCACCGTGCGACGGTTGAAAATGTCGTACAAATGCAAAGGCAAATCGTCCATCGCAATGCCAGTGAAATTGGTGGTACTGTCCAGCACCAACTTGCAGCCAGCACTGTCTCCACTGGATGCAGTAATGTCAACAAAAACGGAAAAATGCCTTGAAGCATGCCAACGCAGTGTTTGCCGAAGTTGATCGAGTACTGAAAACAAACGGCCGATACATTATTTTGTCACTGTGCCAATCGTTTGTATTCAAAGCGTGGATTAATTTTTTCTCTGAAGAGAGTTTGACCGTTTTCTATGATTATTCAGATTTCAATTACGGTCACTTCCATGGCTATTCCTTTCGCTTGATTGTGTCGACTGTTTATTTCATGATCAGCTCTCCCCAACTGCGTCAGATATTGTCGGATGACTGACGCGTAGGCGACGTCCACCTGGTCACCTGCGGGATTATATCTTCTAGAGAAAGTTCTTGTCGAACTATTCTGAAAGAGGGTGGCAGTGTGACGACGGTAGAAGATAATTGTATCTGCGCCTCCCACCGATGCCATGTCGGAAGACGGTGATTCTGTGCTGTGCTATTGCTATTCCGTTTTTCTTATTTTTTGATGTTGTTGTATTCGCTGTTTTTTGCTCTGTATAATAAACATTTAACCTCTCGTGATGGTCTGAAATCACTTAACGCCTAAGAGCGCTACAATCCATTGAATTTCTAGACTTGAAACTGAAATTCAAAAACCAACTCTGATATCTTTTAACATTTCAAGCCTGTTAAAATTATTTCAGCATATCAATATTGTTCTTGATTCGTATTACTTTTCTTACAGGTTTGCTTATGTATGAAGCAAGTTTTTGCATATAGCGATTGATAAATGATGAATTCACTTGAAAGTACAACGGAAATCATTTAATCATAATAAGTTTCATTGAAAATAATTTTCAAGAACTGCCTTTCATAATTATGAAATCAATTTTTAACATCTACTCATTACTGTGCTATTCAAAAACATTGTTGTCTGACCACTGTTCGACAAGTGATTCAAATATATTGCGAATGCCACTGATGAAATCAACTTTTACATTTTGAGAATTTCATAACAATATTTCCCTTCTAATTCATAAACGGTTGTACATCTATTTGCTAAATGTATAATTTTCGAATATTATTTTCAACATTATTTCGCTATTCGAGGCCATATTATGTGCTGCCCAAATGGTATACCCTGTCAAGTTGAAGCAGTCATAACATGAGACTACTGTCACTTCCATGGCTATTGCTTTCGCTTGATTATTTCGACTTTTTTTTGGTTATACAGGAATTTTTATTTTTGATGTCAATTTTTGTAAAGAAATCTACTGTTACAGTTTCTGAAAATCAAGTTCTTTTCCTTCTTAGTTAAATTATTTTAAAGTTTTTTTTGTTTAAAGTTTCAGCTTTGTTTAAACTGTCATTACTACTGCTGCTCTATTTTGTTGAGCTTTGCATTTCGCATTTTCTTTTTTCCTGTGTTGTTGTAGTGAATATTGTCTTTCCCAATGTTTTTGGCAATGTAAGTATTTTTTAAGTTGTATTTTATCCTTCGACCAATTGTTTTTTTATATGAGACTATTAACTTCTTTAACAGTAAAATTTGTTTTTTTTATAATTCGGCGTGCTGGTTAATTATGAATTTTACAACTGAAACACTTTATGATTTTCCCAATGAAAATTTTAGGGTCGTGAAGAAGACTTTTGTAGTTGCATTAATGCTGACAGCATTTTTTGGCCAAGTGGTATGTATCTGAAAATACATTTATATGAAACGATTTTATTGCATTTATTTTAAGGCATCAAGAATTGCTGTGCTTAATGTTAGTCGCGTTAATGATATAAATGGAAGCAGTATGATGATGTTCCATGAAAATTTTTTGGACGAGAAACATCTGAATGGTGAGTAGCTAACTGAAGTTTTGAGTAATTTTAATTTTGAAGTTCTTTAATTTAAGTAATTTGGGACTACCTCATTTTTTCATTAAAGAAAAAAAATGTTCCAAAACTAAATATTTTTTGATCCGTTAAGCTTTTATTGGATGAATATTATTTAAATATGTAATTTCCTATAACTTAATTGTGATCAGTTTGTATTACCATATTTTTTTGTTTTATTAAGAATTTCATTACATTGCAAATTGCAGTGTTTAATTTATGTAAATATTCATCCAGGGTCGAACGATGATCATGTAAATGTAAGGAATGAGTCTTTGAAGAGTATCAGTAGTAGCATTGTTGAATCAGATGGGAAAGAGGCTGCTGACGCCAACTTGACAGTTTCTGTTGATGTTGCTTTTACGGTGGTTAATTGTATTCCGATAGTAAACTTCACTGACGGTAAGCAGGTTTATTATGAATATGCACTGATGTTTTTTTGTGCGGTTTAATGGCGTTAATTTTATTTTTTACTACGTTAATTTAATTATGCTAATCTTTACTGAGAAATCATTGTATGACGTTACGTTGTATAAAACTGTTGGAAGAAAATTCATGAACTATTTGAGGGATGTAATCATCATATGCAGTGCTCAATGCTGCCATCGTTGCTTAAATAAGAAAAAGCTAATGGCTTTTATTATAAGAACATCTTTTAATTCAGCATTAAAATTTTATTGTGAGAAAATTGTTTTCAGCAGTGCTGAATTATTAAATGAAGTATTGTTTACCTTACATTATGAGATTGCTGCGCTCCATTCATAAATTATGCTGTTTTATTTATGAATAACAATTTCTTTGCATTTCATTTGTTTCAAGCTATACATTATTCTAAGGAATCTAAGGTTTAGGGTGTGCGTTAGGCAAAATGAGTTTTCAGCAATATAAATCTAGAAGAATAAGTTTTCGATGAATTACTACATTAGAAGATATATTGTATGCCTGCTGCTATTTGAAAAGAATGCATAGTGTGAAATTTAATTAATATTTACTTGCATTTTTCAGACATTAATGAAGACTTAAATAATGCAACAGACTGTAAAACAAAATCCAGTTATAGTAAGTTTCGCATGTTTTGTTTTGCCGTTACTTATCATTACCATCATTATTTATTTTTTGAACCACAAGGTAGTATCAAAGCATTGTTTTTATAAAATAGCAAATAATGTTCTTCTTATGTAGCTACTTTGTTTACATAAACAGATATTACTTAGCTTACGTTTTATTAAATATTTAAATTTTTTGAATGGTCTAAATTTCAATATTTAAAAATGATCAGGAATGATTTTGATATTTATTTTCATATTTCAGAGATATGTGAATTGTTGATCGTCACAGCTAGTGGTCTTAGCTTATCTGTGATTATTACAGTTGTGTGTTATTTTCATTGTTTCAAAACCGTGAGTCACTATTTTTCACAATGCATGAATGAAATTTAATAATTTCTTTTCTAGTTTCAAAGAAGGATGAGAATGCAGAAAGAAAGCAAAGGAAGCAAGAAACCAGTTAAAGAAAAATATAGCTTATGTGGTTCAGTATTGGAATCAGTAACTGTTGATGATGTGAAAAATGTAAAACCACCACCACTGTCAAAGTGATTTTTAACTTTTTAATTTTTAATTTTAATTTTAATTTTAACTTATGGTATTTTCATAATTGTGATGTAATTTAATGTTGCTTTGTTGATGATTAATAAAATTATATTTTAACCTTATTTTTCAATGATTTTTTCATTCTCTATTAAATTAAATGCCGTTTTTGTGGTGCCATCTGATATGAAAAATGCTGTATTGTTGTACAAGTTATTCATTTACAAAAGACCAAACAAAATTTCATTCCTTTTCATCTTAGTACATTTAAAAGCATTTTTATATTTAAGCAAAGCTCGATTTTATTAGCAACAATTATCAACATTTACCGAAGAAAGTTCAAAGTATAGACCTTCTCTGTGCACTAAAATTATATACGCATATTCAAACATGATGAAAACAAAGGAAATACCAACTTTTGTTATTGGTTCTTTTATTAATTCACAAATTTTCAAACTTTCCTTACAGTTTAAATTTCCATCTTCATGCATACTGTTCTTCTAACAGTAATTAATTTTTGACCATTCTATCTGATGATGAGATGTTCATTTCGGGCTATTCTGAGCTCATCCGCGTCCCATTTCCCCCGAACTTCGCCCCCTTCTTCTGATTGACTGTACGCTGATAAGTTGCACTCGATTGATCGGTAATTGACTAATAGTTTCTACTACTTTATTAGCTAATCTTTATGATAAATGATTGGGTGAATAACTTTGCCATTTGATTAGCTATTAAGCTTTGATCAAGGATTGGGTAATTGTTGTTTATCAAGCCTTTTCCAAATATGAATGCATTACCATTAAAATACTTTACATGGACATAAAAAAGCATTTACTATTTTTAAAACACAGCTTTTTAAGATATGGTGTTAGCTATCTTTTATTACGTTAAAAGAATAATAACAACAACAAAGTTAATATGCTTAAAGCTAATGTTTAACTTCTTTACATTTGCATATTCTTTGTGTATGTTGTTAAGAACAGCATTTAACAAGATGTCTTGCAATATTTGAATATGGCTTTAAATAACTGGTTAATTTAGTAAATAACATTAATAATTCTTCACTTTTACATTTCATTGTTCACATAATAAAATAGCATTTGCAGTGTTGAATTTTCTATTAAATAGCTTATGCACCGTTCCGGTTGATTTGTTAAGCTTAATTAGCTGCGTCATGCTTCATGCGCAGTAGCATTTTACTTCCTGCTTTACTTCCTGCTTCATAGTGTACTTCCCGCTTACTCCAGTATTAGTTAATAACGGAATCCATTTCCGCGTCCATTTCCTGTTTATCACCGTCCAGTCCAGGAAGTCGTATCTATCACAATTTCAGCAGGCAAATTTCGGATGATGATATCTGATCTTGTTTTGCTCCTTAGCTAATAACCCTCGAATGTTAAGCACTGAACTCAAACGCAAGACCAAAAAGGAAAATAAATAAATTCCATTTTAAATAATCATTTTGAAACTACATTTAGTTTTCATTTCTCATTTTATCTACAATTGAAGATCAACTTTGATTGATATTTCTGTGGCACCCATGCCTTTTGTTGATGTTGATAGAAGATTATTAATCACAGACAAATGGCGCACATATGCTGACATCAAAGAATGCGATATCCACTGCAAAGTGAATTTGAAGCAGCTTCAAGCGCTTCTGTGCTTGGCTGGTGCTGTTCATCGCTTTCTTTCAGCTTTCGAACTGTTTCACTTTTATTTATACATCCGAGTGCATAAATTCTGTTTAAAATAAATGTCAGCCAACAGTTGCTTTCACTCATCATACAAATTACCTTCTTAGCTAACAATTAAATCAGATTTATGCCTAAGGTTCTTTTCTGTTTGTCGGATATTTTTCTGATGAAGGCTATTCAAGTACAAAGGGAAAATCTAAAATTGATAAATTGTTTACAGCTGCAGTTTTCAGCTAAAACTGGGAGTGGTGATTGCTGAATGTTAGCATCGAAATACTTTTCTGATTTTGCCTGATTGTTCTCTGAAAATGTTTCTAGTTTGCAGAAGAATTTAATCTTTCCATTCTTTCTTTCGCTCCTGTTTACAAGAGTTGTTGTTTTTCTTCTCATGTTTCATTTAAAGAAGAAATAAAATCTGGAATTTTGTTTAAAATAGAAATTTGTGATTATACATTTTGTGTAAACTGTATTCAATTTGTTTTTCAATATCTAAAGTTAAACCGATAATTGAATTGATAAACATTCAAGTTGCAATTGTTGTTTTGCGATGATAATCACATGTTGAACATTCCAGATCAAAAAGGATCTGTTGCATTTCGAAATGATTTCACCAAACAAAAGTGAAAGCAAAGAAAATTATTTTTTTGCTCTGTTGCCATCGTAAAAAGTCATTACATGTAAAATTACGAAAACAAAGAATGACTTAGATAAACATGTTTATTTAACATTTCTTTGTTCAGTTATAGCAGAAGTCATTAGCCAATTACCGAACAACCCCATACAGCCTATCAGCGAACAGCCAATCACAACAATGGGGTCGAATTTTCGCTGATGAGTTCAGATCAAACTCTCAGCAAATAGGAAACTGAACAAGTAAGAGCTGTAGCGGTCCCGGATCACCCTAACAACTGTATTTGTCCAGAGAAGAACAATAAACAAGAATAAGTGGAAAAAGAACAATAAAGCTACCGTAAGCAGATAGATACTTGAAGATCGAATGAGGATTACGGTAGTAAGTTGTTGGCATCGAGCGGAGCAGTAGTGGTTGTCGGTTCTCGATGCTTGCGGCGGCAGGTCGTTGTCGCTCCTCGTTCGTATTTGTTTTAAGAGCCGGCGGAAGCCAAGCGGAGAATATGACCGCGCGGAAGAACCCGCCGGTCGACACTGGCCCGTCGTCGCCTAACGATGACTGTGATTATAGTCCGGTTTGGGTGACGAACGAGTGGCTCGTTACAGAGCATTTGATCCTAAATAAAGATATTAGGCGACAGTGACGATAAATGTTTTGTATTCACGTTATTTCATTGAAATATATTAATGTAAATTAATTAAAATATTTTTTAAGTACAGTTTCAGCTGGACCTGAAAAACGCGAAGTTACTAGAATTTGTTTGAAGCATGTTTGTTTTTTTAATGATTACTGTATTTTGTTTTACTTTGACATTGAGTATAATAATCTCGACGTTGGCAAGTGAAATAAGTATTTGTGAAACATTCACTGCATTTATAATTTTATTGAATTAATTGTTTAAAGTGCATGATTTTTTCAAGCTTGGTGCTGTATTTTATTAAATACATTTTTCTCTGGAAAAATTTTTCAACTGAGTTTACTGTTTTGTTTAGTCGAAATGGGCGAAACTATGGTCGAAGATTTGACAAAAGCTGTTGCACGCTTGGGTTTTCAATGTAAACTTTTGTTTATTTTTGAATATTTTGTTTCATATATTTTAAACTGTTTAGCCAATGCGAGACCAAATGTGGAACCTGCTGGTTTGTCTTTTGAAAGTAAAATTTGTCGTGACATCAACAGATATGGAAAAATCTTTTACTGTGGCTATCAGTATAAGTTGAACATGTTGGGTTCAGTAGCAGCAGGAAATGTTAGAGCTTGTAATCTTGACGTCGGCTCCAAGTCAAAGCCGAATGTTGATATTGACATGTCTGAATTTGATGACATCTCAAACAGAAAATACATTGGATATATAATGTATCTGAACCAGGTTGACTCATCTGAGTGTGATTTTTATCAAATATTGGGTTTAAGCAAACTTCGTCAGCAGGCAACTAGTGCACAGATTAAAGCTGCATGTAAGTAATTTCCCATGTTATTATTGCAGTTTTTCAAATTATGGCATTTAGATCATCGTCTTATTTTAACGCATCATCCGGACAAAGGTACTGCTTCAAATAGTGCATTGTGGAAAAATTCGAATTTATACTTTCCATGTATTTTACGAGGTATTATGATTATTATTATCATGTTTTGTTGTTTTTCAGTTATTGAATGTTACTATTTTTGGTTTAGCTTATGATGTATTGTCCAACCCAGTGCTACGTCGCTCTTATGATAGTTGTGATCCTAGCTTTGATGAATCCGTACCTTCGGTTAAAGAATACAGCAACGATGAATTTTTCGCGGCGTTTTCGCCTGCTTTTAAACGAAACGCTTGCTGGTCTAAAATTAAGCCGGTTCCTTTGCTAGGCGATATGAACACTGATATCTCAGAAGTGCGTGCGTTTTATAGTTTTTGGTCGCACTTTCAAAGTTGGCGTGAATGCACATGGGATGTAGTATCGACATTGAATCAGCTTAACGTTCCGTAATTTTGCTGCTATCATATGTTTGTAAATTGGAATTATGTAATTTTCAATTTCAGACGTGATATACGTCGTTCGATAATGAGACATCAGAATGTAACGGAAGGACGATCTTTTAAGAAAGATGAACGCAAGCGCATTTCGTTGTTAGTTCGTAAGTAGTGCTTAGAAAAGCGTATCGCATATTGTCGGTTTTTAATCAAATGCAAGTTTTATGTTTAGAATTGTTTTCACGCTGAATATTTTTTTATCTCAGTTTTTTTGTTTTATGTATTCATTTATATTTTTTGTTTTCTTTAGTATTTCTTTACACTAATGCTAATATAGTTTGTTTCTTCAGCATCAATGTAATTCTCAATTTTTTGTGTTGATTTGCCTGTTTTTATCAAATAAGCTGTTTAGTTTGACAGTTAATTTTGTAATATTTTTTCGGATTGGTGAATTTTTTTTACTGTAGGCACATTGTCTTATTGTAGACTATGTGAAACTCAAGTAGTATTGTAATATTTTTGCCTGATAAAATTTTTTTTTTCTTTAATGTTGTTTTGTTTTTCACAGTATTTGTCAGGTTTTTCTGATTTAAGATAACCATGTATTTTCAAATCAACGGCAGTGACAATATGAAATTTTTTGTGTTTGAAATTTAAACATTGCACTGTCAAGAAAATGGCCGGTGTATATAATTTTTGTGTTTTGTTTCAGGCAGTGCTCGGAAATGCGATCCGAGAATTAAACAGTACGAGATGGAAATGGAACAGAAGAAAATTGAGCAGAGACGTCGTAAATCAGAAGCCCGTCGTTTGGCAGCGGAAGCGGAACGTGCCCGAAAAATGCAAGAAGAAGAGCAAGCGAGACTTCAGAAAGAAAAAGAACTGGAAAAAGCACGTCAGGAAGTACGCTTAATTTTTCATTATGCATTTTTAATTATATATTTTTTGGTTATTCCACTTGGGTTTGAGATTTTTTTAATGAATTGTTTTAGGCACTGGCCTTAAAAAGGCAGAAACATGCCGCGAAGAAAGCTATTTCGAAGGAAAAGAAGAAAATTGTCGCACATTTGGAAGTAAAGTTTTTCGTGTTTTATCTGTGAGCATTATTTTGTTGAGAGTGTAAAATTTGATTTTAGAAAAATGATTATTTTGCCGCTGTTGGTGGCGATAAACTTAAGTTTATGGAAAATGAAGTTCTTTTGGAAACTGTTTTGACATTTGATGAAATGAAGCATTTGAATGCGAAATTGGAAGAAGCGGGAAGTGTCAAAGATGCAATGCAAGCTTACATGGAAGTTTCTGCGAAAATCGATGAACACAGAAATGCAGAAAAAGAAAAATTGGAACAGCAGCAAAAAGAAGAAGCAGAGATGCGAAAAAACAGATTGGCTTGTTCTCAGGCAAATGAGAATTGGAATGACGAAGACAGACAGCTTGTCATTCGAGGCATGTCTCGATATCCAACCGGGACAAAATCGAGGCAAATGTTTCGTTTTTTTCATATTTGTTTTTGTAAAATTTAAAATTTAAGCATTAGATATTTGTTTTCTATATCATATATTTATTTATTTATATTTTAATTAAACTTTTGAAATATGTTAATTTTCACTGCTGATTAATGTAAATTTTTCATGGTTTTGTTTAGATGGAACTTAATTGCCGATTACGTTAACAGGCACAGCACATCTGGAGGCAATAGAACCCCTAAAGTTGTCGCTGCAGTAGCCAAGGAAATGCTTAACAGCGGTATAAGGAAAAATAATTTTTTATGTGACTTAAGCCCATTGTTTCTTTTTCGGCGTATATATGTTTTGTTTTGTTTTTTTAAGATAAAGCAGGTCGAGCAAACGCTACTGCAGGTACTTTGAATTTAGTGAAGAAAAAGCGTGCTGTGGTGGAAGCTGCTCCAACCACCCGTTACGACTATGGTAAATGCGTTTTTTTTTCAAGCAACGTATTAAAAGTTTTCAGAAATACGAATTGACAATAGATAAATAAATAAATACTGTTTGAATTTAATGAATTTGAAAAATTTTATTGCCAGATAAAATATGCAGTGACTGATGATATCGTTTCAAAACTGCAGGAAAAACTGATAAAACTTGAGTATGCTTAAAATGGAAAATTTCGTTTTTCTTTCTAATATATGAAACTGTGATAATTTATAAAGAATTGCGTATGCGTGACTGAATTTCTTTTTCTTTTTTTTACTCAGAAGCGGCAGAAGCAGATCAAGTATGCTGTACTTTGCCAGAGGCGAAAAGTTGGACTCCAGAAGAAATTGAACAGTTTAAGAAAGCGATTAAAATGTATCCACCAGGGACACCTAAGCGTTGGGAGCGCATCATAATGAAACTTCCTCGTCGTACTCAGGTGGCATGTCTTCGTCGTTACAACGTGCGTTTTAATAATTAGTAGTTTCTTTGAATAATAAGTTTAATAAACATAATCGTATTTTTTGTTTAGGAAATTCTTCGACTTCTTGGAGATGGTAATACAACTTTTACAGTTGATAAATTATCAACAGTGCATATTTTTTTATGAAGTGCAATTTTTGTTTTCCTAATCAAAATTTTTAACAAATTCATACTCTTTTTACTCATATTAACTAATTAATAATAATATCATTATTCTATTATATAATTTACTAGATAGTTTCAGTTTGCATCTTCAGATGATGATAATGAGGATGCCTTCACATCATTCACTTACTTCACTTTACATTGATGCATTTTTTTGTTATTATGAGCATAATGTATTTTTTGCTTTGAGGTAATCGAGAAGCTTTTGTGGCATACGTAAATCCTGGTGAGGTTCGACCTTGGACTGCTGAAGAAGAAAAGAGATTTGAATCAGCGGTTATCAATTTTCCTCCTGGAAGTGAAGATCGTCTTAAACGTATTACTGAGATGGTACAGACACGAACTGAAGAGGAATGCGTGCAGCGCATTCAGGCAATAACTTCATGAAGTCCTGTTTTGGGCAGAGCTAATTTTTTAATTTTTTTTAGCAGTTCATTCGTATTTTACGCCAGAATTTGGAAAGCAAAAGCAAGTGATATCAATATAAAAGAGATTTAAATACAATTATGCAGTTAAATTCTGCCTATACTGTTCTGTTTTGTTTATTCGTTTTTTATTCATATATTTTATCACTATTACTCAATTTTCAATATAATGTGTGTTCTTGGGGAATGGCTTGGGTAAGAGTGAAGTATCTATAGAGAACATTTCGTTTATCATTTATACATTTATACATATACCGTTTGGATACTTCAAAGATGTTTTCACGAATTACTGTCAGATTTTACAATCCAGTTATCGAATAAATATTTCAGAACTAAATTAAATGTTTTACTGGTATGCTATTAATCGGCCTTCCGCAATTCATATTTACTGAATATAAACCTTTTCAAGCAGTTAATTATTTGAAAAAGCAAATGCATTCTTTTGTTTCACATGTTACTGTCCAACATGAAAAATTAATTGATCGGTTAACAAAGAAGTAGACTTGTTTATTTTATACGTTTATCATGAACAATTATCGGACGATAAAAATTTTGACGGAATATGGTAAACGGTTACTGTAGATTTGTCAAATGAATACAGTTGGCCCTTGAAATTCGCGATTTTTGATCAGGTGCCTGATTTTGAAACAATCAGAGTAAATGGAAAATGTCTGAAGCATTCTAATGAGTCGTTCTACATATTTATTATACGAAGAGTTCCAAAGTTGCATATCAGATTGAGAAATAATGCTTTGTCGGAGAATTATCAGTTAATATTTGTTGCAGGGAAACTTCCCTATTCCAGAACGTTTGCCTCCTTAGTTGGCAATTTCACTTAGAACTCGAATCGTGCATGCAAGAACGCATCCCCCATTTAGTCTGTTATATTGTTAAGAATTGCATTGTAGACTATTATGTGTATATTAATTGTAGACTGTAGTATGCTAAAAAAAATAAATATATGATAAATACTTAGCTTGAAAATCAATAAACGTTCTGTAACAGCAGTTTACGCAACATCAATTGGACTATAAGGCATCAACGAAGCGAATGAACGGGAGGAGCATGTATTCGCGGAAATTCGAAATTCGCGGTTTTCTCTGGTACGCTCAACCGCGAATTTCAAGGTCGACTGTAGTAGGCAAAAATGAATGGCATTATATAATGTAAATATAAATAGGATTAATAAAAAATCCAATCATTTTATCTGTTTAAATTTTTTCAGCAATTAATAAACATTACAGCAATGTTACATTTAAACGAATAAAACTTCATTTTCATTTATTACGTCGTACTGTAGCACATTTCTAGAAGTTGTTAATTTTGATTTTGGTCAAATAAATTGTTTAGTTTGACATCTTATTTTAATTTTTTTCAACCAAGGTATATGTATTTTTTATATCAAGATGCTATCAGAAGCGATTCTCAATCTACTCAGTGGTGGGTGAGTTTGTTGTTTATAAAATTGTTGTGAAGAATCACTAATTGTTGAAGTGAGTTAATGTTAAAATCGTGTTATTTGGTCGCTTTAAAGATTACAGTGAACATATTTATTGTAGCAAATATGATAATGACAATAAAGTCAACTCCCAAATGGTCATTTTGTATTTTGACATTCTTTGAAAGTTTTCATGAAGTTTTGCATATATTTTTTGACGTTTTATTTATTTGATTTTTCAGCGTTAATGTATTTAATTATTGAACATTCAAACAAAAATTATAAATTCATTTTCAAACAATTGTAAAGTAGCATGTTTTGTAAGTAATTCAGTATGATGCAACAAAGGGGATTACTTTAAACGGCGACGTAATTTAATATCTTTCTTATTTTTATTTATCACTGATATTGTTGTCTCCTTGATGAACCTTTAAAGAAGTTATCGTTAACTAACGCATTTTAAAAAGTACGTATTGATTGATCTGTTATTTGTTTGTGAACAAAACAAAGAATGTTTTATGTAATTTTGCACTAGAATGACAATTTTGATTTTGTTTGCACAGTTTCTGCCGCTGTAATCAACGGTGAATATTTGTCATTTTATTAATTTTTTTTTCATTTTTCTGTAATCCTGTTTTTGTTTATCTTGCAGTTGTGATTACATTGCATTTTTGATAGTTAAGAAGTAAAATGTTGGAATTTAAAAAAGTAGTTTTAGAAGTAAAATAATTTTTGTTAATTTATTTTAGTCTTTGAGTAAAGATAATTTGCTTTGAAGTTAATAGCGCTGCTTAATGTAAACCTTTTGCTGTTTTAGTTTACTTTTTGTATTTTAAACTATTACTAAATAGTGCACTAGGTGTTTTTGTCTTGGACAATTATTTGAAATAATTTTTAGTTATATTTTTTAAAATTATTTTTGGGCGGGAACATTATACAAATGTAAAGCAATAAAGTATAATATGTAATATTTGAATGTGTAGATTTTAAAAATATCTATGTCAAATAACAGTTTTTGTGCAGTTGTGCAGGGATGATTAGTGCAACTGTAACATGTCCTTTGGAAGTGGTGAAAACAAGAATGCAATCGTCTCAGTTGAAGGCACGCGTCGGTCGTACTTCCTTCGTGTCTCCATCATGCGATGGCGGTCATGTGCGTCTTTTAACAGTTCCAGTTCTGAGGTGCAGATGATTTTGAATCTCTTTTTCAAATTTAGAAGTGATTTATTTGACGTTGGTAAAAATATTTAGAGAATTTACTGTAGTTAATCTTTTTCGTGACATTGTTCGCAGCGAAGGTATTTCGGCATTGTGGAAAGGCTTGGTACCCAGTTTGATTGGCATTGTGCCATCCAGGTTGGATTTTCAATATAGTCTATTTTTCTGACTGAAACAGAATTATTATTTTTTTCAGGGCAGTTTATTTCACAGCTTATGCAGAGTTTAAAAAACTATTCGAAAACGTGCTGATGCCTGGTTCAGCTTTGTTGCACATGTGCTCGGCTGGTTGTTCAGGTTGAAAATATTTTATTTCACATACTTTCTGTACTGTAAAAGAAGAAATTTTTTGATTAAAAAAATTTTCTGAATTTTGTTTCTTTTTGAAATAGGATTTGTGACAACAACATTGGCTAATCCAATTTGGATGATCCGAACGAGAATGCAACTTGATCATCGAGCCGGTATGGAAAGGATGAATATTCGTAAATGTATAAGCGAGATCAATCAAGAATATGGTTTACGTGGATTTTTAAAGGTAGATTTAATTTGCATTCAAATAGAAATAAGTATAATTCTTTGTTGTTTTTTTTTAAATTTTTCTTAATTAAAGGGAGTGACTGCATCTTATGCAGGTCTTTCTGAAACGATTCTGCATTTTGTCATTTATGAAGAGCTTCGATCATTTTACATGAATTATAATCAATCCAGAGATAACGAATTGAAACAGCCGTCGTTAAATTTGCCGCTGATGATGCTGTTCGGAGGAGTTGCTAGATTTTGTGCCACTACAGTCACTTATCCCCACGGTGAGATTTGTTACAAAAAATAGAAATTGTATTTTATGAAATATTGAAAGTGGACTGAACATTGCAGAAGTTGTGCGCACTCGTCTGCGTGAACGGAACAGTCTCTATCGAGGATTTTTCAATACACTGATCAAGATTTTCAAGCAAGAATCTTGGCCTGGCCTGTACAGCGGCATTACTGTGCACATGATGAAAACTGTTCCTAATAGTGCTGTTCTAATGGGAACATACGAATTGGTGATTTACCTTTTGAAGAATTTATAAGCAATATTCTGTCGTTGTTATATCGGTCCTGAAAAGCGTATGCACTGAGAAAATAAACATGTTGTGTTACGAACAAAATGTTCACAAATAGTCATATATACAGTGGAATGTTTTTACTGCCAGGCGGGCAATAGTTAAGCCTCAGTTCAGTTTACAGCAAACGAGCTGTTGGCTTTTTATTCTTGAATGTCTTTGCTTGATATCCTGATAATAACAGTGCCAACGTTCTGTTAGAATCTGCATACAGACAATCTGGAACAGTCAACTGCCATTCCAAAATAACCATATTAATTTGGTAGCATAACGAAATACAACAATACTGCACATAGCAAACAGGCTAAGAAATAGAAACACAAGATTGAACACGGTTTTAGAAGAACGAACAGTGCAATTTTTGAAACCGAGTTACAAAAGTTTTCGCAATCTTCGCTTCTGGCACTTTTTATGAAAATCTTTTACAATGCTTGAGCTGATCAACAGTTGGCACAATTCCAACGCAACTGTTCGCGTAAATAATTTTCAAAATGGACCACGAAAGCGGCAACAGAGCGAAATGAAAAGCAAATACGCTGCTACACAAATCATGGAAGCGTCATGACAGCTAAATGAAATAAGCACAAAAATTACAACGTAACAACGAAAAATCAGCTCTTTTGTTTCGGAAATTTTTTATTTAAAGCATCTTTTAATGATGAATTTTTCATTGTTTTCTTATTTTTATGATGAAAATTTCAGTTGTCCGATAATTAGCTCATCTAGTAATTAATTCCTTGAACACTAGATAGTTGGCAGATTTGTCACTTGAAACAACAGAACCTTATGCTTATTAGTAAAAACATGATAATGTCCCACATAATATTTATATTATTCATTCACCCTTAAATCTGTACGAAAAAACTATATCTGCATACTGTAAGATGTATAATAATACCTTATTTTTATTTTCATCACAGAATTCAGCTGTATCTGAAATTGTGCATATTGTTCTTGTGAATAATTGTATTCTGTAAAATTTGCATTTTCAGTTAATATTTATTTTTTTATTTATTATTTGTAAAACGGTTTGAAAAATTTTACATATTTTTATCATCTCACTGTTAAAAGGTTTTGAAATTTTTTCATTATATGTATTGTTTGTTTGATTTAAAAAGGTTTGTTTGTTATATAATTAGTTCATTTGCAGTAAACTACATTACCAATAATATTAATCAGAATCTATTTGTCGAAGTTTAATTTTTTTTCATTTCTTTTCCCTCTTCAGTGTTTTTCAGTTTTAATGGTGAGTTAATTATCACAATAGCTGCAAAATAAATGAAGCATCAGTTTGTTGTTATTGTAAAAATTATTTGAATCAGTTCACTTTTAGATGATTTGGTTTCTTATTTCTGTGATTCAGAAATTTCTAAACAAGTTTCTTCCTCCAAGAATAGAATTGTTACAAGATGGCAAGCACAGTAAATCAAGGAAATTGCTGAACAGTGCGAGCAGTTGTGTTGAAGATAATATGCAAAGTTTGTGCATGCGAAATGACAAAGTTTGTAAACTTGAAAAATATCCAGTAATAATTCGATCCGATTTGAATACCGTAACAAATATGGGCCATGTGGCGATCATTAGCGGCGGTGGAAGTGGACATGAACCAGCGTTCGGTGGTTATGTTGGTTTTGGAATGTTGACAGCAGCTGTTATTGGTGAAATATTTACTTCACCGCCTTCTCAGAGCATTTTAGCTGCCTTGCATGCCGTACGTAACGCTGCTGGAGTTATGGTGGTAATTCTCAATTACACAGGCGATCGGCTGCATTTTGGTGTCGCAATAGAACGAGCCCAACGGCTGTTTCCAAATCTACCCATGCAATTCGTCGTTGTGGACGATGATTGTGCACTCTCAGAAGTAGATTTGATGAAATGTCGTCGTGGTCTAGCTGGGAGTTTGTTTTTGTTGAAAATTATTGGAGCGATGGCTGAGGCTGGAGAGAGTTTGCAGAACATATCAGTCGAATGCGATTTGGTGAAAAAAAATCTCAATACGATAGGGCTCGGTTTGTCGACTTGTTCCCCTCCTGATCGAGCACCAATGATTGACATCGACCAGAACGAGATGCACTTTGGCATAGGTATACACGGTGAATCTGGAATGCGCAGAATTCCTCTCATGGACGCTAAAAACGCTGTTCATGTAATGATGCAAACTCTATTTACAAACGGATTCGATATAAAATGCTACGATTTGTCCGACAGTGAAAAATTGTTTGCTGTAATGATAAACAATCTTGGAAGCGTTTCCCAGCTTGAGATGAACGTGGTTACAGGAGAAGTTTTGCAATGGCTGATGGCAAAAGGAATCCAAGTTGTCCGAGTGTATACTGGGACGTTAATGACGTCGATCGATATGCATGGGATAAGCATTAGTTTGCTACGTATTGACAAAGAAGAATGGATTGATTATTTGGACGCACCAACTGGTTGCCACGCATGGCCTATGGGTACAATTCCTTCTGAAAATCTCGACGCTTACATCTTAAAGTACCCATCAATGGACAGTCTTCAAATTATTGACGAAGGGAACGATTTGACGAGAAATGCCGTTACAGTTGATGAAAAGGAATCTTTGGAATATCGAAACTTGATACTGACTATATGTGATACACTAAAACAGAACGAGCAGAAGTTGAACTATCTGGATAGTGAATGCGGAGATGGCGATTGTGGAAGTACGTTGAGTAAAGCGGCTAACATTATTATCGTGTCAGTAGAAGAAAATCTATTTTCGACTGCTGCACCTGGCAAATTATTTTCCGATATTGCACTGATGATGGAAGAAAAAGTTGGCGGAACAATAGGAGCTTTATTGTCCATATTTTTCAGCGCCGGTTCAGCATGCTTGATGAATTCAACAGACAGTCTTGCTTGGTTTAACTGTTTCATACAAGGCGTTGATGCAATTCAACTTTACAGTGGAACCACCTTTGGCAGTCGAACTCTTCTCGATCCTATGAAATCTTTGGCAGATTTGCTTTCCCAGCAGTTGTTATTCAGCGATGGCTCACCAGTTGTCACTGGTGATTTTATGAAGCATTTAATTGAAAATTGTGAAATAGCCGTGGAAGCGACGACCAAAGCGCGACCGAAAACGGGTCGAGCATGTCAAGTACCAATAGAGCTTCTTCAAAAACCCGATGCCGGTGCGTATGCCATATTATTGGTCATGAATGATATTGTCACCTGGTGGTTGCAACACTTTTCTGATGCATAGACTGAAAGTAATGTAAATTAAGTATTATTTTTATTTTTGTAATTTTTCTATTGCTGCACGGTGGTTTTTCAGGTCTGGTCTGATGGTGAAGTCGATTAAGGTAATTAGTACAGTATGTACGTTTTTCAGCTGATTGATAGTATGATGTGTTATTTCTTTATCGATTAATACTAGTAGACATTAAATGTTGAAATTTATTATTATATGTTTATATTTGAAAAATACATTTTCATTACAGACATTGACAGATATTTATTTAATGAACAATAAAACGCTTGCAATATGGGCATTATCTTCGTAGGAATAGCGCACGCAAAATATTCCGCAGTATCATGGCTCTGAAAATGCCCTTAAATAGAATATGTAAAAAACCATCAATATGTGACAGACAATAGTTGGCTACAAATTGAATCGAACGTCCTACCATTACAGTTATTGATGATAATACAAAATTAACGATTATAATATTCCCTGTCATTGGATACCATTGCGTCGCATGAATAAACCAAATTAAGTGAAGATATATATATATATATATATATATATATATATATATATATAAGACGAATAACAAGCAAGTGAAAAACACAGTGGCCTTCGGTCTTGAAGTGTCTAGCTCAGTTTTTCATGTATCAATTGTTACTTCCTGATATTTTTCAACAGTAATGAAAATATGTATATATATATATATATATATATATTAAAGTTGAGGCTTGTAGCCAGCCTTAACCGCGAAGCAAATAAACTGAAAGACCTAGCATACAAGTTTGCCTGTAGTTTCTTCTAAACAAGTATGACGCCTTTGCAACACGACGTTGAAAAACCATGATATTTATGATTCTTACTCTGAAACACGTCAAACAAATGTATGAGATACAGCTTAGCGGTATTAACGAATATACAATTCATGAATACTGCATATTAATAAATTGCTCAAATGAAGCTAATTAAATGAAGTTTAAAGAATATTTTGAGAAGTTGAAAAATGTTATGAGCAATAGCAACAAAACAAATAAACGGAAAGGCTTCACGCAAAAATTCCCATCTTAACAACAGGACACCTAAGAAAGATAAAGTAATACTGCTTCTACTTATGTTTCACTTCATTTAATTTCCATTATTTATGCAATCCAGTGTTATCTAGCAGTGGAGCATAATACAATTATTAATACTGCAAATGCATATTTCATGTATTGCTGTTTGTGTAACTTAAAATTAATAAAAATGAAAGTTTTGTTTGCTCAAGGTAATTGTAGAAATAGAGACTGTGGATCTACTGTGAACTCCATGCTAATTTTGTATCGTTTAATATTTGGATGGGGTATCTTATAGATATATAATACGAATAAAAAGTGAGTGAAAAACACAATGACCTTGAGTCTTGAAGTCTCTAGCTCAGTTTTCCGTGTATCAATTGTTACTTCCTGATATTTTTCAGCAGTATGAAAAGCTGGCATAGAACTTGTTCAGCAGAAAATGCATGAAAATTTTTATTCCAGGAATATGCGTTCGCTAGCGTGAGTTCAGTCGCAATAGCGGTACGCGTACGATGTCTCATGCGTCTCTAATAGCATTTTCAGTGGGAAGCAGGAAATACAGAAACCTTTTATATTTCAATCCCTTTCAATTCCTGAAAGAAATTCAAGCAGTCGAATGCAGGAGTGCAAAAGGAACATGGAACTAAACGATGACAAGGCAAACAATTCGGTGAGCTGGATTTATTTTTGAGCTTCTTTAAAATTATTGAAAATAAAGCTGAAAAATAATAATCTGTCTGTAACTTATAAGCGTGAGGTAATTATATAATAATTTATAAAATAACATATTGCTTACAATTTTGGGAATCTTACCTTTCAAGATAACGACCTGGAGTTGCAACTACAAGTTACATTTCATAAATACTTGAGAGGGGATGTTCTTCTTCGGTCCCACTGTTCACTTATTGGTCGTTGACTACGCTATTTTATTGGACCGTCAAATCTTTGTCGTATTGGTTTTCCTTGTCTAATTGCTCATTGATTCAAATCTTTCCCTTGTGATTAGCTGTAATATTTTTTCATTTCATTGGTTCAAATATTACATTTTGGATTATGAAACTTTAATAGTAGTGACGTAACATTAATAATGGAAATATTATTCCAAAATTTTATTGTGTCTGTTTGAGGTTTCGTCATTCATTGAAATTTTGTTTATTTATATATATTATTTGTGGTGAAGTTTATACTTTTTCATGATCAACATTCCCGAATATAATTTTTATCATTATTCTATATTTTATTGTACCAAAGTGACGTTATATCAAATGCGATAGTAATAATTCAGAAAAAACAATACAAAAAATAAGCTAAATAGTGATTTTTATTTTTCACTAGCCAACAGCACTAACAACAACAATAATAAACAACATCAGTGAACGACATTAAAAAGTGGTATCAGGGCGATTTCAAAATTACAAATTATTGCTTGTGGATAAAGATTGACGCTAACGACAGCCGCTTTCTTTATTGAAGCTTGAAAAATAAACTCTTATTTGCCAATATCTTTAACCGTACATAGCAACAGACTACTGGCACCAGCTTACTCGCCACAATGGCATGGATGGTAAAATGCTATTGATATCATTGAGGTACAACCGTGACTGTACCATCTGTACCCCAAGTTTTTACGGTTGCCATCAGTCTATATAGGCCAGGTGCTCATCTACCCGGCAGGTTTCAACGTGATCTTTTCGATCGATCCCAGGCGGAACTTCTAAATCTGTCCACACTGCACCCCCGCAGCCTTCTTTATCCTATACCAAAATAAAGTAATTGTTAATAACTAGGAACACGTTCTATACATTCAGCGCATACTTTTGAACACCTCCAATATTTCTGTTTGCCGGCACGCTTTAATTTATATATCCTGCCTTCCATACCACCGAATTGGACCAAATCCCGCAACGAATTGGTACAAGATGTAACTCAGGAACAAGGAAAAGAACAAAGAATGATTCCAATAACTCTGGAACGCAAAGCACTGAACTCAAACGCAACACCAAAAATGCAAATAAACTGGACAGTTTTGAACTTCATTTTAAAAAACGATTTTGCAACAATATGCAGTTTTCATTTCATATTTTATCTACATTCGAAGATCAACTTCTGTCATTCCTTGTGGCACGAATGCCTTTTGTTGATACTGACAGAATAAACTTAATCACGATTGCTCAATTACGGTTGTTGTTGGTGCTGTTGGCTAGTAAAAAATAAAAATCACTATTTAACTTATTTTTTGTATTGTTTTTTCATCTGAGAGACATTATCTTTGCATCTGACAGTCATTATATCTGCTAAAGCAGAGTTACTCATTTTCTGATTTTATAAAAAATAAAATGTTGTATTTTGTCAAAATGATTAAATTCGAAGGATGAAAAGAAAATAAATAAACAATTTATAAAAAACCAATGCGTCTATGATGGGTATTTCTTCTAATTTTTGGACATATTTGCATATAGGCAAAGTAAACAAAAGGCGTGCCTCTAGGGAAGTGCAATGTATTATTGAATTCTTTCGTCATATATGCAAACACTCAAAAAGGGGACTTGTTAATTACAAATACTCTCAATTTTACGCTTTTTAATTGTTAATGAGATA
>NW_003526948.1:6074675-6077230 GCF_000181795.1 Trichinella spiralis
AGGCGTGGACGGTTGTGCAACTTTGTTTCTTTCTCAACGTCAAAGCTGGGCATCAGGCCCGGAGTGGTTTCAGAAAGAAACGGCGCCTTGCCCGCCTTCAGCAACTGTTGCTTTGGTTTGTTGCGTTGCCGATGCAGATCCAAATCAGACAAGTTTGCCCAACGATTTGCTGAAAGGCCCGAAAATGTGCACAAACCCATGAAATCACTACTCCATCCATTGTGATCTGTGTGCTTTTGATTCTGCAAGTATTCACTGCCCTCAGTGGGGCTATATTCTGTGTACTGCTGTTTCACCATCTTTTTCTGTCACTTCTTGCTGCGTTGGCTGTTGTTCAACAATTCTATCCCCACCTTCAGTCGACCCCTTTTCATCAATACAAGAAGTTCCTGGCAGTTGAAAAACAGTCGCGGGCTCATAGTCCGCCGGCAACTGTCTCAGCGCAATGCCGGGACGGTAGTAGGTTTTGTTCGACCACAGGTAAATGCCGCGTTGTTCGCACTGGACAGTGGCCATGTACTTTATGTTGGGACTGATCGCAAAAGACCGGCAAGCATCGTCAAAAGCGAGCACATCGACCAGAAAAGCAGACGCCAAGTCCCAAACTTTGATCGTCCAATCCAAGCTACTGCTGACCAACCACAGGCCACCGGGACGAAAACCCAAATCGGTAATTCGATTCCCATGGCACTTGTCGAACTGACGCACCGTGCGACGGTTGAAAATGTCGTACAAATGCAAAGGCAAATCGTCCATCGCAATGCCAGTGAAATTGGTGGTACTGTCCAGCACCAACTTGCAGCCAGCACTGTCTCCACTGGATGCAGTAATGTCAACAAAAACGGAAAAATGCCTTGAAGCATGCCAACGCAGTGTTTGCCGAAGTTGATCGAGTACTGAAAACAAACGGCCGATACATTATTTTGTCACTGTGCCAATCGTTTGTATTCAAAGCGTGGATTAATTTTTTCTCTGAAGAGAGTTTGACCGTTTTCTATGATTATTCAGATTTCAATTACGGTCACTTCCATGGCTATTCCTTTCGCTTGATTGTGTCGACTGTTTATTTCATGATCAGCTCTCCCCAACTGCGTCAGATATTGTCGGATGACTGACGCGTAGGCGACGTCCACCTGGTCACCTGCGGGATTATATCTTCTATAGAAAGTTCTTGTCGAACTATTCTGAAAGAGGGTGGCTGTGTGACGACGGTAGAAGATAATTGTATCTGCGCATCCCACCGATGCCATGTCGGAAGACGGTGATTCTGTGCTGTGCTATTGCTATTCCGTTTTTCTTATTTTTTGATGTTGTTGTATTCGCTGTTTTTTGCTCTGTATAATAAACATTTAACCTCTCGTGATGGTCTGAAATCACTTAACGCCTAAGAGCGCTACAATCCATTGAATTTCTAGACTTGAAACTGAAATTCAAAAACCAACTCTGATATCTTTTAACATTTCAAGCCTGTTAAAATTATTTCAGCATATCAATATTGTTCTTGATTCGTATTACTTTTCTTACAGGTTTGCTTATGTATGAAGCAAGTTTTTGCATATAGCGATTGATAAATGATGAATTCACTTGAAAGTACAACGGAAATCATTTAATCATAATAAGTTTCATTGAAAATAATTTTCAAGAACTGCCTTTCATAATTATGAAATCAATTTTTAACATCTACTCATTACTGTGCTATTCAAAAACATTGTTGTCTGACCACTGTTCGACAAGTGATTCAAATATATTGCGAATGCCACTGATGAAATCAACTTTTACATTTTGAGAATTTCATAACAATATTTCCCTTCTAATTCATAAACGGTTGTACATCTATTTGCTAAATGTATAATTTTCGAATATTATTTTCAACATTATTTCGCTATTCGAGGCCATATTATGTGCTGCCCAAATGGTATACCCTGTCAAGATGAAGCAGTCATAACATGAGACTACTGTCACTTCCATGGCTATTGCTTTCGCTTGAAGTATTTCGATTTTTTCTTGGTTATACAGGAATTATTATTCTGATGTCAATTTTTGTAAAGAAATCTACTGTTACAGTATCTGAAAATCAAGTTATGATCTTATTAGTTAAATTACATCAAAGTTGTTTTAGTGTAAAGTCTCATCTTACCATAAACTGTCATTACTATTGCTGCTCTATTTGTTTGAGATCAGCACTTCGCGTGATGATTGCAAAGGGACGGTTGTAGTGAATATTGTCGAGAGCAATGTGGGGCACAATGTAAGTATATTTTAAGTAGCATTATATCCCTTCAGCAAGTGTAATCATATATGAGCATATTTCTTCTTTAACAGTAAAAATAGTTTTTCAGGTAGTTCGGTCAGTTCAATCAAGGCGACAAAGTACGGGAAACGATTTATGGGATACCAAGGCAAATAAAGGGTCGTGAAGAAAGATTTTTAGTAGCAGGCATAAGACAGCACAAGCGCCCAAGTGTATGTATAGGACAATCCATTTTTCAGTATAACAGAAACGGCATTTAGGTAAGGCATCAAGATTTTACTCCATTAACATCACGAGTTAATGA
>NW_003526948.1:6077240-6077951 GCF_000181795.1 Trichinella spiralis
TGTTAAGAAACAGCAATTTACCAAGATGTCTTGCAATTTTGGAATATGGGTTTAAATAAACGGGTTAAATTTAGTAAAATAACATTTATTAATTCTTCAATTTTACATTTCATGGTTCACATAATAAAATAGCATTTGCAGTGTTGAATTTTCTATTAAATAGCTTATGCACCGTTCCGGTTGATTTGTTAAGCTTAATTAGCTGCGTCATGCTTTATGCGCAGTAGCATTTTACTTCCTGCTTTACTTCCTGCTTCATAGTGTACTTCCCGCTTACTCCAGTATTAGTTAATAACGGAATCCATTTCCGCGTCCATTTCCTGTTTATCACCGTCCAGTCCAGGAAGTCGTATCTATCACAATTTCAGCAGGCAAATTTCGGATGATGATATCTGATCTTGTTTTGCTCATCAACTAATAAATCTCGAATGCTAAGCACTGAACTCAAACGCAAGACCAAAAAGGAAAATAAATAAATTCCATTTTAAATAATCATTTTGAAACTACATTTAGTTTTCATTTCTCATTTATCTACAATTGAGATCAACTTTGTTTGAAATTTCTGGGCACCATGCCTTTTGTGATGTTGAAAGAAGATTATTATCACAGACAATGGGCCTCTAATGCTGACCTCAAGATTGCATATCCACTTGCAATGGAAATTTGAAAGCAGCTTAACGCCTTTCTGCTTGGGGGCTGTTCATCGCTTTT
>NW_003526948.1:6077961-6086264 GCF_000181795.1 Trichinella spiralis
GAAACTCTTTTTCGATTTTCCCGGAAGTTTCTCTGAAAAAGATTTTTGTTGGCAGAATGAATTTATTCTTCCAATCTCTCTTCCGATCGTGGTCACAAGAAGTGTTGGTCTTCTCTTATGTTTCATTTAAATAAAAAAATAAAATCTGGAATTTTGTTTAAAATAAAAATTTGTGGTTATACATTTTGTATAAATCGTATTAAATTTCTCTTTCAATATCTAAAATAAACCGACTACTGGGTTGATTAAACATTCAAGTTGCAATACTTGTATTACTATGGTTCAACATTCCAGAACAAACAATATCTGGTTCATTTCGAAATTCTGTTGATTTTACCAAACAAAAGTGAAATCAAAGAAAATTATTTTTTTGCTCTTTTACCATCGTAAAAAGTCATTACATGTCAAATTATGAAAACAAAGAATGACTTAGATAAACATGTTTATTTAACATTTCTTTGTTCATTTATCTCTTCTTCAGGCTGTTCATTTGTTACTTCTGTATTTTTGTAGAATAATGCAATTGGATAATCAAGATATATAATTTGTATAAAACAAGACTGTCAATTCTATTTTTCATATTTCACTCCTCAATGCTTATCATCAATGATTGTGCTATTTTTCGTGTCGTAGGTTTGAGATGTGTTTTTGAATGATGAGAATAAATAATGAATTTCAGTTTGTATCTCAAAGAACCGACATAAGCCAATACACAAAGGGAGATGCCACACGCTGAAGTGCACAAGTCATAATGACAATTACGGGTTGTGAATAAACATACAAACAGTGGCTTAATGTAGCACATTATTATTGTAATATTACAGCTAATCCATTTTTTCAACATAACGATTAGTTGGTTGCCGTGGCACAGTGTCTACAAGTTTAGAAATGGACTTTTTCTACGATATCGTTGTATTGCCCATCTTGCCCATGGTATATATTGTAATAAAATTCTGATTTGCTTGTTTTTGAAAATGGAAATTTCTGTTCTTCGCCTCAAATTTGATTATTAAAAGAGTGACGGATAAGTCAATTTTATAAAATAAGCACGTTTCCTGAAGCATAAACATGTATTGACTCAATTTCCTTGGCCCCTGCGGCAACGCATATTTCTAATAACTGCTCTGAACGTGAGCAGCACTAGCAGTGTAAAGTATTTCGAACTATATAATTTATCAGTTCTTTATTACCGTTTAATTTGACACAGAAAGATCAACGCAACATTTTATCATATTTATTAGCAATTACTGCGCATTTAATACACTGTGAATTTCAAATAACATCGTTTTCAATCACTTACATGTGGAATACAAAAAGCAAACTAATGAAGTAATTACAATTTATTAAGTGTATATTATACAGTGGTCTTTGAAGAAAACGTTGTAATGCGGAAAGAGTTCAGGTGAGCAATTTGCGTTTATTCTTTTCCTTGAGAAGAATGAAGAAAAAGTTCATTTTAGTAAACTTGTACGTCAGACATTTTTGTACTCCATGATTCACAAGATATCCATCAATCTGGGACAATATGCCATATGTCATAATATTGCCCATGAATATCCCCACAGAGATCCACTGGGATCTCATAAGGTGGAAGAAGACTGTTCAATGAATCTTACGCCTCAAAAATCCAATTATTTGTTGTTTTCAGCAAATGCCTAATGGTTGGCACCATTATGATTCTCCAACATGCATGCTGTATTCACAATGCAATAGCCATAAATGACCAACATAAATCTGAGCTGAAGCCACTGCAGATCTGAACATCCACTATCGTAATATATCTGTTATTACGAATGTGTTACCATGATCTTCGTCGAAGATAAACCCAGTTCCAGCAATATGTAAGCTTTTCTAGAGAACAGTCCACAGATCGGATTACCATAGGTGGGCATTATGTGCTGCCCAAATGGTATACTCTGTCAAGTTGAAGCAGCCATAACTATATATAGTGAATAGTAAATGTAGAATAGTGAGTTTGTTGAATTCGAGAATCACAGGTACGGCGAATATCGCAAATTCGGCAGTGTGCTGATGAAATATCTGAAACGTTCGGACGAGATTTCGCAAATTGGTTGCGGATCGTCTTGCTTGGCCGATTCGTTGTATGACAACGGATTCAAGAACATCGTCAGCATCGACATCGTGCGGTCGGTGATCCGGAAGCAAATCTACCGCAACCGAAAGCGGCGTCCTGAGTTGACGTTTAGCAGTGGCGATGCTACAAAATTGGAATATGCGGACCAATTATTCAGTGCAGTCTTGGACAAAGGCACAATTGATGCAATGATGTCTTGGAAAACGGAAAAATGCCTCGATACAGCCAACGCAATGTTCGCCGAAGTTGATCGCGTATTGAAAACAAACGGCCGATATATTATTCTGTCATTGTGGCCATTATGTGCTGCCCAAATGGTACACTCTGTCAAGTTGAAGCAGCCGTAACAGGAGACCACTGTCACTTCCACGGCTATTCCTTTCTCTTGATTGTGTTGACTGTTTATTTCATGATCGGCGCAGAGACTATAGAACGAGGTGTGGAATCATGATGGTTTCCAACGTCCCATACAATTAACATTATGAATAAAGCCTGTAAACCATGGGTCACTGATATACGTGACCAATTCACGTGACAGTTGATCGTATCGAGATGACTGTAAGAATTCTCATTGGCGTCCAGTGTAGATTGTAATGGGACGTTTTTCCGGGATGCCGATACATCTGATCAATAATCGTTCTGCCATTCAGCTCCACCACACGAGACAACATACAACTCTGGGCGCTCGCTTTTCGTCGCCGAGTTTATACCGTCTTAGCTGCTTCCTATGCTTCTCTGTTTTTCTGAGGCATCGCCAACACTGTCTCGTTCACCACACGAGCCATATGCTTCACAGCACGTAGAACTTCCAGTCGTGATGCACATTCTCTTCTTGGTTACACTGGTTACAAGTGGTGAAACCTCGCCTTCTATTTTTAACAGCATCATACAGAGAACTGCAGTAATACCGTATCTGAAAATCAAGTTCCTTCTTTTCATAATGAAAGCATTGTAGGGACTTGTTTGCTTCAAATTTCATCATTCCGGTATATCGCCACGTATTCTACCATCATGAAAACATTTTTGTGCATTTATTCTCAAAAAAGAAAATCTCAATTGATGAATAATAAATCTTTTGAAGAATTTCCTTTTCTTCAGTTGTCATAGATTTCAAAGATGTATTCTCTATCAAAAAATATTTTAAAATATATTCAATCTTATTGCAGCTCAATACGATGTTGTTATATGATTTCTTGTGGATTCATAGAAAAATCCTGACTACCGTAAAACATAATTGTACCTGCACATTCCACCGATATTTTCGTTGGACAATGACAGTAGGGGACGCCATGTCGGAAGTTAGTGATGGTGTTCTGTGGGGCTGCTATTCCGTTTTCTAATTTTGTCGTTGTTGTATTCGGTGTTATGTGCTTTGTATAGTGAACATTTGTCCTCTCACGATCGTCGGAAATCACTCAGCGCCGGCGAGAGCTACAAATGGAGAGGATGGGCGCTGATGTATGGTTGTATTTCACCGCGACGAAGGAGGACTGACAAGCTTTTGACCAGTCCAACTCGGCTCCTTTTTCCAGCAGCCGGTGTAACGGTTCGGTGATGTTCGCAAAGCCGTTAAAAACTTGCGGTACTACGTCGACTAGACATGGACTGCCGCAGGATCTTGTCGTCTGCTCCACACAGCCCAGGAAACGCATTCGAGAACAGCCAGCGCAAGTTTCCAGTATACACCCGCACCTTTTACCCCGAAGGCTTGAAACAGCGCCGACATGAGGCCATCGTAATCGTCCGTCACCTAAACCTGCATGGCTCACATTACACTCTGCACCTCCATCAGTATGGTACTGAACAAAGGCTGCTCGTCTCTCCGGGGCTACACGGGCGGCGCCGAAATGCATTTTCATGTGTTCCAACTAAGTCTCCACGTTCGATAACATGGTCAGTACCTCCGTCGGCCTAACTCATTCTGGGCCGTCGATCCTGCCTTGCTCGCTATTTGGATAAAGACTTGCAACAGCCGTTCAGAACCGGCGCCACTTTCTGTTCTCAAATTGACCAATTCGCTGTATACCGATGACACATTGGGCGACAGCAAATGGTGAAAAGCTGAAAAATATGCGACATCATTTTCAATAATGAGCAATATGTCGGAAAAAATGGAAGCTTCATGGTTCGACGCTGACATGACAATTGGCGAGTTCAACAAGCGTGACGGTTGTGCAACTTGTTCTTCTTCAACGTCAAAGCTGGGCATCAGGCCCGGAGTGGTTATCAGAAAGAAACGGCGCCTTGCCCGCCTTCAGCAACTGTTGCTTTGGTTTGTTGCGTTGCCGATGCAGATCCAAATCAGACAAGTTTGCCCAACGATTTGCTGAAAGGCCCGAAAATGTGCACAAACCCATGAAATCACTACTCCATCCATTGTGATCTGTGTGCTTTTGATTCTGCAAGTATTCACTGCCCTCAGTGGGGCTATATTCTGTGTACTGCTGTTTCACCATCTTTTTCTGTCACTTCTTGCTGCGTTGGCTGTTGTTCAACAATTCTATCCCCACCTTCAGTCGACCCCTTTTCATCAATACAAGAAGTTCCTGGCAGTTGAAAAACAGTCGCGGGCTCATAGTCCGCCGGCAACTGTCTCAGCGCAATGCCGGGACGGTAGTAGGTTTTGTTCGACCACAGGTAAATGCCGCGTTGTTCGCACTGGACAGTGGCCATGTACTTTATGTTGGGACTGATCGCAAAAGACCGGCAAGCATCGTCAAAAGCGAGCACATCGACCAGAAAAGCAGACGCCAAGTCCCAAACTTTGATCGTCCAATCCAAGCTACTGCTGACCAACCACAGGCCACCGGGACGAAAACCCAAATCGGTAATTCGATTCCCATGGCACTTGTCGAACTGACGCACCGTGCGACGGTTGAAAATGTCGTACAAATGCAAAGGCAAATCGTCCATCGCAATGCCAGTGAAATTGGTGGTACTGTCCAGCACCAACTTGCAGCCAGCACTGTCTCCACTGGATGCAGTAATGTCAACAAAAACGGAAAAATGCCTTGAAGCATGCCAACGCAGTGTTTGCCGAAGTTGATCGAGTACTGAAAACAAACGGCCGATACATTATTTTGTCACTGTGCCAATCGTTTGTATTCAAAGCGTGGATTAATTTTCTCTCTGAAGAGAGTTTGACCGTTTTCTATGATTATTCAGATTTCAATTACGGTCACTTCCATGGCTATTCCTTTCGCTTGATTGTGTCGACTGTTTATTTCATGATCAGCTCTCCCCAACTGCGTCAGATATTGCCGGATGACTGACGCGTAGGCGACGTCCACCTGGTCACCTGCGGGATTATATCTTCTATAGAAAGTTCTTGTCGAACTATTCTGAAAGAGGGTGGCTGTGTGACGACGGTAGAAGATAATTGTATCTGCGCATCCCACCGATGCCATGTCGGAAGACGGTGATTCTGTGCTGTGCTATTGCTATTCCGTTTTTCTTATTTTTTGTTGTTTTTGTATTCGCTGTTTTTTGCTCTGTATAATAAACATTTAACCTCTCGTGATGGTCTGAAATCACTTAACGCCTTAGAGCGCTACAATCCATTGAATTTCTAGACTTGAAACTGAAATTCAAAAACCAACTCTGATATCTTTTAACATTTCAAGCCTGTTAAAATTATTTCAGCATATCAATATTGTTCTTGATTCGCATTACTTTTCTTACAGGTTTGCTTATGTATGAAGCAAGTTTTTGCATATAGCGATTGATAAATGATGAATTCACTTGAAAGTACAACGGAAATCATTTAATCATAATAAGTTTCATTGAAAATAATTTTCAAGAACTGCTTTTCATAATTATGAAATCAATTTTTAACATCTACTCATTACTGTGCTATTCAAAAACATTGTTGTCTGACCACTCTTCGACAAGTGATTCAAATATATTGCGAATGCCACTGATGAAATCAACTTTTACATTTTGAGAATTTCATAACAATATTTCCCTTCTAATTCATAAACGGTTGTACATCTATTTGCTAAATGTATAATTTTCGAATGGGCTAGTCTGAACTCATCCGCTTCCCACTTTCCCCAAACTCCGCCCCCATTATGTGATTGGCTGTACTCTGATAGGTTGCACACTATTGATCGGTAATTGGCTAATGACTTCTGCTATTTTATTAGCTAATCATCACGATAAGTGATTGGGTGAGTAACTTTGCCATTTGATTAGCTATTAAGCTTTGATCAAGGATTGGGTAATTGTTGTTTATCAAGCCTTTTCCAAATATGAATGCATTACCATTAAAATACTTTACATGGACATAAAAAAGCATTTACTATTTTTAAAACACAGCTTTTTAAGATATGGTGTTAGCTATCTTTTATTACGCTAAAAGAATAATAACAACAACAAAGTTAATATGCTTAAAGCTAATGTTTAACTTCTTTACATTTGCATATTCTTTGTGTATGTTGTTAAGAACAGCATTTAACAAGATGTCTTGCAATACTTGAATATGGCTTTAAATAAGTGGTTATCTTAGTAAATAACATTAATAATTCTTCACTTTTACATTTCATTGTTCACATAATAAAATAGCATTTGCAGTGTTGAATTTTCTATTAAATAGCTTATGCACCGTTCCGGTTGATTTGTTAAGCTTAATTAGCTGCGTCATGCTTTATGCGCAGTAGCATTTTACTTCCTGCTTTACTTCCTGCTTCATAGTGTACTTCCCGCTTACTCCAGTATTAGTTAATAACGGAATCCATTTCCGCGTCCATTTCCTGTTTATCACCGTCCAGTCCAGGAAGTCGTATCTATCACAATTTCAGCAGGCAAATTTCGGATGATGATATCTGATCTTGTTTTGCTCATCAACTAATAAATCTCGAATGCTAAGCACTGAACTCAAACGCAAGACCAAAAAGGAAAATAAATAAATTCCATTTTAAATAATCATTTTGAAACTACATTTAGTTTTCATTTCTCATTTTATCTACAATTGAAGATCAACTTTGTTTGATATTTCTGTGGCACCCATGCCTTTTGTTGATGTTGATAGAAGATTATTAATCACAGACAAATGGCGCACATATGCTGACATCAAAGAATGCGATATCCACTGCAAAGTGAATTTGAAGCAGCTTTAACAGCTTTTCTGCTTGGTGCTGTTCATCGCTTTTCCGCTTTCAAAGTGCTTTACTTTTATCCATCCGCGTTGATAAATGCTGTTTCAAAGAATGTCAACCAACAGTTGCTTTCTCTTGTCATATAAATTACCGTCTTAGCTAACAATTAAATCAGATTTATGCCTAAGGTTCTTTTCTGTTTGTCGGATATTTTTCTGATGAAGGCTAGTTGAAGGCTACTCAATTACAAAGGGAAAATCTAAAATTGATAAATTGTTTACAGCTGCAGGTTTCAGCTAAAACTGGGAATGGTGATTGCTGAATGTTAGCATCGAAATACTTTTCTGATTTTGCCTGAAGGTTCTCTGAAAATGTTTCTAGTTTGCAGAAGAATTTAATCTTTCCAATCTTTCTTTCGATCCTGTTCACAAGAGTTGTTGTTTTTCTTCTTATGTTTCATTTAAATAAAAAATAAAATCTGGAATTTTGTTTAAAATAAAAATTTGTGGTTATACATTTTGTATAAATCGTATTAAATTTCTCTTTCAATATCTAAAATAAACCGACTACTGGGTTGATTAAACATTCAAGTTGCAATACTTGTATTACTATGGTTCAACATTCCAGAACAAACAATATCTGGTTCATTTCGAAATTCTGTTGATTTTACCAAACAAAAGTGAAATCAAAGAAAATTATTTTTTTGCTCTTTTACCATCGTAAAAAGTCATTACATGTCAAATTATGAAAACAAAGAATGACTTAGATAAACATGTTTATTTAACATTTCTTTGTTCATTTATCTCTTCTTCAGGCTGTTCATTTGTTACTTCTGTATTTTTGTAGAATAATGCAATTGGATAATCAAGATATATAATTTGTATAAAACAAGACTGTCAATTCTATTTTTCATATTTCACTCCTCAATGCTTATCATCAATGATTGTGCTATTTTTCGTGTCGTAAGTTTGAGATGTGTTTTTGAATGATGAGAATAAATAATGAATTTCAGTTTGTATCTCAAAAAAACCGACATAATCCAATACACAAGGGAGATGCCACACGCTGAAGTGCACAGTCATATTGACCATTACGGGTTGTGAATAAACATA
>NW_003526948.1:6086274-6144738 GCF_000181795.1 Trichinella spiralis
TTTATTATTCATAATTGCTTTAATTGAAAAATTATGTTTTCAGTATTTCGTGGCAATCAGACCGCATTGCCGCGAAGTATTACAAGCCGTCCGAGAAGTCGCCAATATGATGGTGTATAGCGCTGGTACTCCTAAATACGTCCGTTATATTGTTCAGCTTCTCGATCCAGAAGGAAAGCTTTTCGAGTAATAAACTGATTTGATATATTAGGAGCTATTTAAAAACCATACCTGTGAATAAATTTTATAATATTATTTTTCTTATACCTTTTTAGCAAGGTACTGAACAGGAATAACTGTAAAATTAAAAATGATATCTATATAAAAGATCTTAAAAAAACGGGATGCATGTTAAAAAGGACGGTTTGGATAGATGATTTACCTGACTCTTTTCCGTTTCAAGTAACCAAATCACGCACAACATAGAATTCTACTGATTCAATTAATTTTTTTTCCGCTTTAGCCTTACAATGGGATAGTAATAAAGCACTGGACAGGGGATCCAGAAGATAATGAATTAATCGAAGCGTTGAAAGTGATAATGCAGTTGACAAAAGAAGTATATTTCAACATTTTACTAAAATTCGTATATTGCTTATCCAACTTTAATTTTATTTAGAAAAATGTATGCTCATTCTTCAAGAAAAATTATAAACGATAATTAACAAAGACCAAGTCATTAACGTTGTGTAAAACCATAGATATAATTTAATCCAATTATTTTTTTCATTTTTTTATGAATTATGTGTAATAAACGTAATGCAACTTACTTTAATAAATTGCACTAATGGTATTCCTTAGAATGGAAAATATTCAGAAATAACTGATCACAAAACCATCAGGGTCATTATTGCTCACTGTTTACAAATTAGCTCAACACAAGCCGTTTTCTAGTTTGAACAGACACAAGTACACATTGTAGTGAAACGAAACAATTATTTTGCCTTAGGTGTTCCTGAAATTTCCATGAAACATAATACAGCATTTTCATTCAACCTTCTCAATGTGCATTTAACACGTTACATATAATATGCATGTATTTCATCAAACAGATGCAAGAATACTTATGAAATATATGTTGGCTAGAAGAGAAGAATGTACTTTTTGCATTAAAGATGTGATACTGGAGCAGACGGCTTTTGATGGAGCAAAATACACGCACCACCCGCAAAATAAGGGCGCTGGCCGATTTTACCGGTGAATTTATGTACAGGATCCACTGTTCAGCCCAATGATCAATGCTGTTCAGACAATCACTGTGAAAGTGTTCGAAAATGTTGCCCCACTGTTGCTGGAAAAAGATGTCTTCTCCCTGAGACAGGTATACATCAAAAATCTGCAAACTTTCAAACAAATGGTCTATCTACAGCTTGGTTTGAAAATTGTTAATTTTCTAAAAAAGCATTTTCATGTTCAGTTAAGCAATACAAATAACAATGTTAATAAGAGAAAACATTTATTGCTAGATTAATTTTAGAGATATCATAGCATATATATAATAACATTTTTCCAGTTATCTCTTACAAAGTTTACTTTGAATATGAAGTACTTGAATATTTCATGTCCAAACAATAAAACATTTTCACCACCATGTGTGGACATGAAATATACCGTTAGGAAAATGCTTATCTTAAAAGGAAAAATTATTTCAGATTTTGGACGATGTGCTGACGTGTTGCCGGCGGAAAGCGTTTGCAACAGAAAAGACCAATGTGGGAAAACATCACAGAGCTGCGTACGTGGCCTTTGCTGCAATACGGCAGCACATGCTAATGCAAAAACAAAAACACTAACAGATACAGAATCTTCATGTCCCCGTTCAGTACATCCCAGGCAGATTCAATTTTCCAGGAGATGTTCAATGGACACTGACTGCCACTTTCAAAAAAAATGCTGTCCAACATGTATTGGCCGGAGATGCTTAATATTACCAGGTGAATATGACAATTTTTTCAAAGTTGCATCATTTGCGTTAAATCCCTACTCTTTAATTTCCAATATTAGTGACAAAAGTGGGCTCGTGTCCAAAAATTACAGTGTCGGGTGAACCAAAACAACGTCAACATCGACGCTACAATGATGGCCATAGATGAAATGTTGCAGCTTACCGTTAGGAAAAGCATTCCTCTTTCCTTCGTGAATAAAACTTGTTGAATGCTAAAAATGATAAACTTTTTCATATTATCACAAATACTGCTATTATTACTATTATTATTGTTTTTGTTGTTATAAAAATCATAAATAAATAAAAATATATTAGTGAGTCATACATGAAAACAAATCTATCAATCTAAGTAAATTCTTTCAGTTTCCAATTTGTTCGGCATATAATAATAAGAGTGCATTTCATTTTCAGATATTTGATCAATCTCATGACCAGCATATTCTCCAGCTACTTTCAACGGCTCACTGCTCTGATTGACCACTGCATTCAGTTCTTCGAGAATGGCTTTCTCTTCTTCATTCAATGCAGCTAGCAATGGTTCTTTCTCGGTCAGAAAAATTTCTCGTCTCTTTTTCAAAATCTCGTGATGCGCTCTTAGTTTGTCTTCTTTGATCATCTCCACTTTGCGTCGAATCTGAAAACAACATTTACAAATTATTTTTCAAAGAAATATTACAAAAACATCTGTAACATACAATATACTCTATCCACCCTTTCCGAGTAAAAAGTGGCAAATCTTCGTTTAAAGGTGGAGCGTAATATGCAATCTTTAGTTGATTGAGTACATTTTCAAAAGATTCATTGTCTTGTTCCCGTAACAGTCTAAGCAACTTTCGGCGATGGTTTATTGAGATATAGATAGACTGCCGCAGCCATCCAGGCTTCTACAATAATTATACTCATCCGTAAAGTAAATTAATGCAAAATACCATTTAAATCTACAATGTGCATATTTCAAAATTTCCAGTAAACATTTTAACAAGTTTTTCAATCAATCCTATAACTTTTCAACTTAATATCAATCTTAGATAAAACAATCACAACCTTCCTTATAGAGGGAACATTTTTCTAAGGCTTTTCCAAAATTTTGCTTAACCACCTAACTTGATCCGTTGAAGTGATGTTTGCCTGCATGTCAATCAGAATAATTCAATTTTTGTTCTGAAAAATTGAAAGATGTACGTCTGCTATATAATAATATTTGAAAATGCTTACTAAAATTTGTGTCAATTTATTTTATTCCAAAATTTTATTTCAAATGATCATCACCGTGACAGATACAGCTATACAAAGTATACTTTGAAATATCAAATTTTCATCAAAATATTTCTAATAAAAAGAAATTATATCCAAAAAAGGCGCTACTTTTGAATAATGGAACCATTTCATTCCACATTTCAGCTTCGTAATCTGGAACACTCTAATAAAAGCTGTAAAACAGCAATTCAATTTTGATTTATGACAGTTTCTAAAAGTTGGAAATTTTAGACATGTCGGCAGCTGATCTTTAGTTATCATAAATTTAAAAGCTGATTTCCAACCCGTTAACTATCAATAGTACTTTTGAAAAACAACATCCGCAAAATATGAAACAAAGCCATCTAGTTTCTTTCATGCTTTTTGATTTACTACCGTTACAAGAAAATGAACAGTTTGCAACTTTTCAAATTAAAACAGCTGTTCAGTATAGCATGTGAACATGAAATTTCCGCCAAAATTGGCTTTTTTCCAACTTTCAATAAACAAGTGCAATTATCAACTGCGATTTACATTTCACATCTGCTTATGCTATGAAACTCAACAACCCAGCAAACAATGAGCAAAATACCGTTCCTATTCAATAAATAATTCAAATCAGAAAGACCTTGTTATTTTATACGAAAAATTTCACAGCGCATGCGGTGCTTTTGTGAAATATTTAATTTGTCACCGCTATTCATAAAAAATATTTAGAAATATAAATGATAACAAAAACAACAATAAACTGCTCATTGAAAAGTTAAACTCACACACCGGCAGATTGCATTTCGTTTATCATAGCCAATAAAGATGAAGTGTGCATTCATCTGTTACAATCGAATTTTATATTGTATTGTCTTGTATGGTACTAATTTTTTACTCATTAGGTAGACAATATAAGTAACTGTATTATCAAATATAAAATGCACGTAGCCTACAGACAAATTACGATAAATGAAATTAAACCTGAACATCCTTAAAAACTGTAACATACAGCTTTTATAAAATAATAACAAGAACATTCAACTGATAAAAGACATACAAAACAAACAACGTCTGTTGAAAGCTACCAGCACAAAAATAAAATAATCATTTCACACATCGTTCGAATTTATAAAATTAACTGATTTGCAAATAACTCGCCAAACAAATTATTCGCAAAAGTATTTTCTAACCAAAAAACGTAAACTCAATTTTGAAAAAGTGACTTAAAAACTGCAGAATTTCATAAATCTCATATTCATTATTCATGAAAAGTTTCAACAAATGTGAAAATTAATCTCAACAATAAAATGAACAAATAAAACGCACATACGCTTTTCATTTCAGATAAAAGTTTGCTCCAGTGGCGAATAAGAGCTGTGTGCTTCGCAACTGAAAATAGCAAACAACAACAAACAAGCAAATGATATTCAAAGAAATTAATTCAATCAATTTTTTACTTCGAACTTCTAACGAAGAGGTATCTAATTCATTTTGCCTCACTTTATTCATTAGTGCTCGTTTCCATTGGAAGGTCAGATCCTTTCGACGGCCGAATTCAATGCTGAATAATTTTTTTACCGAATCAGGAGCACTAAAATATGGTAATCCATTACATTGCAAATCATTTCATACACCCGATAATACAACATACGTTTCGAGAGCTTTCACCGATTCATACTCCGCTTTTGGCTGTTTGATGTCAACATGTGGCAACCAGTGTGTGGAATCGCGTTTTATTAAACTATCATCTAGGACAATTTATGAATTAAAATATACTTTCCGTACAATTTCAATCATGCACGTCCTACCTCTCTTAAAATTAACGTCACGGCTAACTGAAACCATTTCAAACCAAATGTCACCCAACCTGTCAATATATCCCTGAGCTAGAGGAACACTAAGAGCAAGGTTTTCATAATAAGTAGGGTCGGCCTGTTTTGGATCAACAGCGGGTCTTCGAATATTATACCATTTGAATCGAGTATGCATGAAACAGCTGAAGCTCACAAATCTAGACTGAACAAACCACGAGCAAGACATGCTGAAAAAAATAAAACAAATTTAAAGTTGGTAACAGCAAATTGAAACAAAAACAAATTAAAATAAAATATTTGAAGTGGTTGATTAGCAGAATTTCACTAGTATCAACAGATCATACTAAAAGAAGGGGAATGCAAAAATCTGAAAAAATAACTAAAGTTTAAAATTTTCATTTCCAAATCAAATTACTGAATAAATAACCATTTTTTAAAAGAATTATTGTTTCGTTGAAATGTAAATGTTATCATGGAGAAATATTAAAATATCTACAATATTGTATTACAAAATAATTATCATCATTAAAGATTTTCAAGTATAATTCAAATTCTGCGACAATTTGGATTTGAATTTAGCGTGTAAAATTTTGATTTGAATTTTCAAAGTAACAACAAAATATGTTTCAAAAATTTATTTTAAATTATAAAAGTTCAACTGCAATATTTAAAAATTACAATATATTGAATTTTTGGTGACACTTTAAAATAACGTCTTTAATGTTTTCGTTTAAAGTTTAAAATTTTGAAAATGCTGTGAATAAGTTTTATTTTATTACCGTTATTTTCTCGAAACGCCATCCAGTGTTCGCCTCCTTTGTCCTGCTGTGGTTGGTAAGTGCAACTCCAATTTAACTTTCAGATTAATTATTAATTGAGCATACATACAGCTAAACTGAAAGTTTAATCGCTATCACTCGAACACATTTCCGCAGTTCATATATAATCAAACGTTACTCTCAGGAACTGTTGCCCGAAATAAACGTGTGACGAGAATAAAGCCTGTGTAACTGTGCAGTTGTTAAAAAGAAAATGTCAGAAAATTATTCAGAAGACAAACGCGAAAAAACAAGCCTGACGAGGAAGTTGGTACATCGCAGGGCCCGCATCAGACTGATCCATCCGAAGATAAAAGGGCTTTGGACAGGTTCTCAGAAGCCCAGTTGCGGGATAATTTTGCAAAAAATAAGACCCTTGATTATTGGATGCAACCCTGCGTAAAGTCCGTTTCATCGTCAGCAGAAATTCCAAAATTGACAGTGGTTTTTGATTTGGTGAATTACCTTGATTGAATAGGTTACTGAAATTCGAAAATGCTGTTAACATTTCATTTTTTTAAGGATTCAACGTTGATTTATTCAACCAAGCATAAACTGTTGCCTGCACAGAGCCGTTTACCGTCATTAGAGGTAAATATGCACAGTTTAGTTTCCAAAATTACTAAATCTCTAAACTATTTTCAGCTTTACACGGCAATCCGACCCTACTGCAATAAAGTGTTGAAAAAAATACGAAAATCTTGCAACATTATGATATTCAGTTTAGGTAGCGAGCAGTATGTACATGACGTTTGCAGTCTTATTGATCCAAATGGGGAATATTTTGAGTAATAATCTGATGTGACAGTTTACAAGCTGTTTTGAAACCAATTTTGTGAGAAAATTCTATAATCTTATTTCTTCCATATCTTTTCAGCAAGGTCTTCAGCAGAAATAGCTGCACCAAGTTTTGTAATTTGTACGGAAAAGATCTTGCGAAAACTGGGGCTGATTTGAAACGAACAGTCCTGATCGATGACAGAGCAGAGTCGTTTCTGGTTCAGGTAACCAAATGGTGCACAGATTACAATTCGACTGATTGAATTAACTTATTTCAATGCTATAGCCTCTGAATGGGATACTAATACGTCCCTGGACTGGGCAAGAAGATGATACAGAACTGGTGAAAATGGGGAAACTGATAATGAAGTTGACAAAAGAAGTAGAGTTTAGCATTGTACTGAAATTTTTAAAAAAATTTATTTTAATTTAATTTAGAAAGATGTATGTCGATTCTTGGCAAGGAAATTCAACTTACGGGAATAAATTAGATTTTAATTCCCTGTTTAATGCTGCTCATCTTCTGTATGTAACACTTAAAATAAAAGATTTAAGATAACAACAGTTTTAAGGCAATGTGGTGAAATAATAATAATAATAATATGTCTTGTTTAATTCATATTTTCCATATGTTCTTCTACATTTGTACTTATATTGATTTTATTACGTTTGAAAATTAAAATAAATTTAAATGAATAACCTTGTTGTTTGCTATCGACGAAAAAAACTATTATCCAATGAGCTGTGTTGAATAATGACAGTTGACTTTTTTTCACACTCATTGGCAGCCTTCAATTTTGCTTTACTTCTCGAGCGGCACAGTTGGACGGCTTTACTTTTGCTGTAAACAATGCTGGTTCCACCATGTCAGCCAATGGATACACCATTTCCAAAGGTGTAATAAAACATGCTCACATTGGGCTATTCTGCGTCTAACATTTCACATGTGTACAAATGTTGTTCTACACGAAACAGGGTTGTGAACTTTAGGATCTTGATCAGCACGCTTTTTCTGCATATCAAAGTTTCATAATAGCAATTGTTTTAATTGCTCAGTCTACAATATTTGCAAACAATCTGATAAATAGCAAAACCAAGTTTAACGATATCAAACTTTGAAAACAATATAAATTCCAATATCTCCCCAATGCAATTATAAAATTTCTAAATATGTGCAATGGAAATTTTGCACCCACCCCATCCAAATAAACGAGTGCAATTTGAAAGATATGCAATAAAATTAAACAACGAATAGATAGATAAAAATGAGAATAAAATGAATTGAAATTGACCAAAAATGGAATAGAATAATATAAATTAAGAATTTTCCGGACGAGGATTTCGAGGAACTTTCTTCGGTCTCGGAGGTGGAATTATTTCAGGTTGGTATACAACCGGTGTCGATGAGCAAGCTTCGCACTGGGGATGATTACACGGTCTCATGCTTGACCTAAACAATATTTCTCAGACTGTGAACAGATGAAGAAAAAAGAACCACTTGAATAATATATATTTTAGTAATTAGAATTTCTTCGTTGACATGAACCAATTACAATTTACATGCCATATTTGAAGTAAACAAATTTCGTTTGAGATAATTAATTAATTAATCAGCCCTATCAAGTTATTCCAGCTGTGTGGTCAACAAAACCCACCAACTATTTAAGTACATTCGCATACCCGAACGGAGACGGGCTTATTGGAATAACCTGGTTGGAAGCGGCTTCTGCACTGTAGCGAATGTTTGTATACTCATGTCCAGTGTCTTCAATACGCTTGAAAAAAAAATAATTGATTAATGAAAAAGAATAAAGAATAATCGCTAACTTTGTGCTCATGAAGCAATTTTGCGAACGTGTCGATGTAATAATGCACCGACATGTATACAAACTTGTACTGAGCTTCTGTCTGCACCATTCCTGATCGTTGTGATCGAAGCATCTGCACAGTGCGTCGAATATCAATCGTGCATTGCAAACCTTAAAAAAGTAGAAAATAGCATATTCTCAAGAAAAAAAAGCAGTTAATACAGCAATAAAATACTTTAAACACATAAGTTCATACAAAATACAAAGTTATTCGTAATAAAATGCAGATCAGCTGAAGGATAAAAAATATACTGATAAAGCAATGCAAATGTGTAACTGAAAAAATGCAAAACAAAAAAAGAATGCATACTGAAATTAGTAGAAATTATGAACAATAAAATTATGCATACCGTATTTGCGAATGAGGCACAAGATGAGGTCAATAGCAATAAAAGTTCCTGTTCGACCAATTCCAGCACTGTAAATAGGAAAATTATTAAAATAAAAGATAAAACAAAATAAACAAAAATTGCAAAAGCAAAAACGGAAATTGTGTAAATTTTCTTTTAGAAAAAAAAAGGTGAACATACCTGCAATGGACAATCAGGGGACGTTTGTCAGTCATGCCGGATTCAAGTTGATTGATTTCTTCGAGAAAATTAACAACAGTACCAGGATTGGGCGGAACCCCATGATCCGGCCAGGCCAAAAATTGGTAATGGTAAACAAGACGAGATTCGGCTTCATCGTTGACAATTTTCTGCAAACGTAATGTGCGTATTGCAAAATCTGGAGTCATCCTTTCTATCAGCAACGACAAACAGATCTCCTTATTGAATCCAGTGTTCCACGACTGCCCTTCTTCAGGCCAATAACGCACACATTTCGTTTGTATCTATTGCAAAGAATAAAAAAAAATTATGCAAACAACAAAAATGCAGTATCATAATGAAATAAATCACTTTTCCACGTTCAATTTCTTTCGTAGTCATCACTATAATTCGAGAATGCTCTTGCCAAACCATTTGCCAGAAATCATCGATAGTGTTGTTCAAACAACCTTGCGTTGAGATATATTTTCTAGTTATTCCATCAAATATTTCAAATTCTGGCAACACCTACAAGCAAGTAAAAAAATCTTTCTTAATTTAAATTAAATCTTTTCAATAAGTTTAACATAATATTTCATCAGTACAAACGATAATACTAAGTAAAACTTGTTTTTCTTTGTCCTTCAGTCTATTCATCGCACAATAAATGCAAAACATATCTAAAGCAGCAGGATTTTCTCAATAATGATAACCTTGAATACGAAAAAACATTTCTCAATTTCTCTCCAACTAAAAAGTACCTTTACAGAAATTAAAGCACATGTCGAATGAAGGTACATTTTCATCATTCAGTATTTAATTTGGCCCAATTAATTGTTTACGTAAGATATTTATCAAGCTGTATAATATCATTTTGAATTTGTATTTGCTTGTGAACTCTTACCTCAATTAAATTCGCATTGATATAGTCGGAGCCAATTTTACTGGGATCACCTCCACGTAAAATGATGCGAGTATGATCAACTAAAATACACATACACATAATAAAATCAAATACACCGCACAAGCAACTATAACTCACATGGCAGTATGTTTTTATAACGGTTCTTCATTCGATTCTCTGGACGCTGCCCTTCATTTCTGCTGAACATATGCGTGCATTCTTGCTGCTGCAATTGCTGAAAAAGAACATCTTGATTATACATACACACATATATTTATCTGCAAGAAATTAACTTCTTTGTTGTTACAAACCTGGAAATTTCGTCAAAAACCATACAAATACATAAAGTGTATACATTTCATTATAATAATTTAATTAGTTTCTAACTTTTAGTTATTTCTGCAAAAGTAATGTCAGTTCATGATGCTCTCCAGACATTCAAATTTAACTGTCATAAAATTTAGTATGGTATTTATTAAAAATGCTTCTGGTACATAGATTAAAGTGATAATAAAATTCACAAGCTCATCGCTGAAGAGCAATCAGTTCATAATTTTGCAATTACATACATATACGAGATTATGATCAAAAATTCTTTATGCAAAATAACAGAATTGCTAACCACAGATTTCCACTTATGTAAAACACTGCTTAAATTATGTAAAATAATTAAAATCAAATAGGTAAATTATCCTTGATAATCAAATGTGTATACTGTAGAAAAAATTTATTTTTTTTTTCAAGAAATCAAATGCATTTACAATAAGAATATTTAAATTGCTTGATAAGTTCATGGTGAGAAAAACATACTTCAAATTCTTCCCAAAAACCGGATGTCTGATCTTTGCCTTCCTGTAGCTTTTTCACTCTACCGTCAATGCTGGTTGGATTAATTTTCGTCGTATTCAGTGGCTGAAACAGTTGAATGCAATAAATTTGTCTTGAAATATTTGAAGGTTTTTTCATCTAAAAAAAACTATTCTACGTGTTTCAAATGAACAACACTTCCTGATGTTTCAACCATCGGGGAACGACGATAATGCTCCACCAAATCTTTCAACGAAGAAAATTCGTCCCCACCACCAACATCGTATCTGTTGTCCTAAATCACAAAAATTAATTTTTCATCAAAAAAAATAAGAGATGTTGCTTCTGAACTTTTTTCTTTCATTTACCTTACACCGGATCATCACATGTGTCACTTGATTATCCTGTCGAACTGACAGCGCATAGTCACCAGGCGTGCTTTGACTTTCGCGAACAAGGAAACTACCATTGCGCCCTTGTTCCATCAATATCTGCTCTGCTTCACGTCCACTGATGTAGCCGTGGAACCATCTACAAGTGAACTGTCATTGAAAAAACAAAAACAGAATAAAATAATATAAATATGTCATGCAGAATATAAAACCAAACTATGCACTCATTAAAAAGAATGAAATTTACAAAATTTACACATTAAAAATGTGACAATGTAATACAGATCAACAATGAAGAACAAATTAATGCCATTTATAATAACGTAGGAAAGGCAATCAGAAATGGTGATCAAAAGTACAGATACCTTTCAGCTGTTGGATCAACGGCGTTTAGAGGATATTTCAAAATTATCATGTCACCATTTTTTTCGCGTAATTGTTCTTTATTTTCCATGTAAAATTGAACAAGCTCTGAAAGTGAGGCGAACTTCTCGCCGCCGTACAGCGCATAATATTCGCCGGTATTTTGAATTTTGATATGAGTCACTTTGTTGCCCCGACGAACAGATAATGTGAAATCTCCGTGTGTTGATCGGCTCGGGCGTACTAAAAACGAGCCATCGAAACCACGCTCTATCAGCAATTGCTCCGCTTCAATGCCACTGATGCCCGGATGAAACCATCTGAAATGAAAAGTTTCAGTCGAATTTTTCCCAAACGGAACACTTTGACCCACCTTCTAGAATTCATCACATATCCCATGTTTGTCTTTTGCGATCAATTTCCAGGAAAGTTGCAAGTTTTTTCAACGATGCACTCACGGTTGGCGTTCTAAAAAATTTCAATACAAAGTCATGAAATGTTCATGCGTGGAAAATGACAATTCACTGGAAAGAAATTGCTGCAAGACAATCAATCATAAAAGCTTTTAACTTTGGAACACAAGTCCGTAGACTGAATTCCTGCTTGGTATACTGTATTATTGAAATTATCAAGATTAAATAACGAAAAAGAAAGTCACCAAAAAAATTATAAGACAAAAAAGATAATTTTTTGAAATCAAGAATATTTTTAAATTAAACCTTTTAAAATGTGACATCGTAATGCTAGTGTCGGACTTGAACAAAAGATTCGATGCATTTTACTCAGCATATCATCATGGTAGACAGTTGAATTGAATTGAACGTCGTTCATTGCGCAATGATTGTGCAAATCAATTGCCTAGAATAATATTGTAACAAATAAACGATTGATAATCTCTAATTGATAAGAAAACCCATTTTCTGTTGGATCGCTCAGTTTTCCACGAATGTGTAAAACGTTTATAAGTTGAAACTGATTTTCTCAATATGGCATATTCAACAGGTGTTTCCGTTTCTTTTCGTATACTGCTTTTATAAACTTATCAACTGACTGTTGCGCAATTGTAAGTGTACAGATTGACTGTTTATTTTATCAGATCTGCAGTTAAGTGGTTAGCAGAAATAGTCGGACGTGTAATAATAATGATCAGTGAATGATTATGATTTTTCGTTGTGTGAGTATGAGTTTGTTTGTCTCTGTGATATTCTATATATATATATATATATATATATATATATGATATTTCACGATGATTAATCAGAATGATATTTTTCCAATGTTCAAGTTCTACAAAAGGCAGAGTGGCATCAATTTTAATCGCGCTTAGACGATTTTTCACTGCTGAGCGACTGTTTTCCTGAGCAGTAGAAATTCAAACTGCGCGAGGCATCAATTTCGCATTCACCTATCATTCAGCTGAAAAACAATACTCTTGGCAGCAGCAAAAAATTATCTCAACAGACGACGAAGTACTGTTTCGGTTGTTGCACAGAATAAGCACAAAGAAGAATGAATCAATGGCGGCGAACGGAGAAAGAATGCAAAACGATCGAAAATTGATTATATGAACAGAGAAAGAAAACATAGTAGAAACCAGTTGAAAAAATGCCATTATTTGAAAAAAAACAGACGGTGAAAGATGTGTAAAATAATAAATAGTATAATATAAATAGTTTTTTTTATTTACAGGACGTAGAAAATGAATGTCGACGTGCATGCAGTGGTGATGGGTTGGTTGTCTGCTTGAAAATTAAAAATACTCATTCGCCTGCAGCGCACCTGGCCGATGACGCGTACTGTAGAAGACAACTGTACAGTACTGTAAGATTGATGAGCATTAAGTGCGAATAACTTTCTGTTCTGCGCAATCAAGTAAAATATAATTTTTCCAACGCGACAACAATGGAATATAAATTTATTTTATTTTATTTTACTTTTGAAACAATTTGATTCAAGGAAAGATGCCGTCGCTGAACAAGTGGACAGTTATTTTGCAACACATAATTTTATTGAATCGACATGCGCAAATCAACCCTGCTGACAAAACGGTCAGTGTACCAATGAATGCTTTAAACACGTATAAATAAATAAATGAATAAATGAATAAATTACACAAATGGGTATGATTTTATTTGAGGGTGCTGTTCATTAATGAAAAGCACCACTGCTGGCTGGACCGTGCAGAGAAAGTTGAATTTCATTTGCGGAAAGTTTCTATTTGATTTCCATCGTGCAGACGGACCGGAAAAAAAACGGCAAAGCCGAAAGCTGCAGTGCTCAAAAGACGACGCACAACCGCAACAACGTATCAAACAACACCTCGCACCCGTCGCTCAATGCCATCGGCTATTGCTAGCGTGACTGGTGTCAACGTGAAAAAGCAAACGCCATCCGAATCTTCTTCTTCATCATCTGCACAGAAAAATGCGCACTGATCGCAAAAGCATACCAACATCAAGGCAAAAATATTCGCATCGATGCAGTTATATGGTGGTCGATCAGAATAGGCAAACAAGATGATCAACGTGTCGCACTTTTGCACAGCAAGCAAAGAAACCAAGAAGATTATACATATATATTGCGCAAATTGCGCAACAGAAGAGAAAAGGGGGGGGGGGGTGGGGAACCAAAGAAGATGAACCGAAAGATAAGAAAATCACAAAACAAACAATCAACGTACACAATCTGATTGAGAACAACAAACAACATACTCGGTTGGCACGGACTCAGAAGTAACTGATCACAACAGGACATATTCTGAACAATTTGCAAATATATATATAGATGTGTGTGTGTATGTGATGAGAAAAATAGTTACAAATGATAAAGAATGAAAATTGACAAGTATGAACAAAAATTCTTTATTTTCAATGTACCCGTGATGGCCGCACACGATTTCCAACAGTAGCAGTTTATTTTCGTGGTCCGGGATTTCTCTTTTCTACAAAAAGAACAATCTTCCTCAATTTTTCAGTAGTATTGCAAATCATCAAAATCGTCTGGCCAACACCAACAACCCACAACAACAAAAACAACAACAGCGTCTGAAAATAACAGTCGTAGGACGACAAATGGGACGGACGGTTGGACAAAGAAAATTGCACACAACTGATACATGGTCGAAGTTTTCCCGTGCACCAGGCACAACAACTAAGAAGGGTCCTTGTTCGTTGGCAAATATTTCCACCATCACGCGTCGTTATATATATATATATATATATGTGTGTGTGTGTGTGTGTGTGTATAAGCAAACCAACCGGCAAGCCAGTTCAAAGTTGATACCATTTTTTGTTCTTCTGTTTAAGCATAATCTCGTGCATGTGATCAGCATAACTTTTCGTCGAATCCAACAAAGCTGCGGTTCGATCTTCGACCTCGGACAATTTTTCGCCTCGCTCATGCAATGCCTGAGAACAATTTTCACCGAATAATTTCAATTCAATGCAAAAAATTACGTCAAACATTACCAGCCTGGCTTTGGCAACTTCGTTTGTCGTGTTCACCTTTTTCTGAGAAACTTCAGCAGACAATGTCTGCATTGGTATGCGTTGGGCAACGTTCTTCAACGGCTTGCCGCAACTTTCTCCAACTTCAGTACAAGCAAATAATAATAAATGGAAATAAAGTTAAAATTAGAAAAAAAAAAACAAACAAACAAACAAAACTTACACAACTCTTTTCGATCGACTGTATTACGACTGCTGATGTTGAAAAGTTCTTTGAAAAAATTCGTCTTCGGCGGCTGGGGCATCACACACGGCAAATACAAGCTGCCCAGAGCGTCTTTGCTATCCTGCACAAAGTGGGCAGAGATGGCAAATTTCAACAATTCCGTTGGACTGCACATGTATACACCAGTACCTTGGTGTCCAAATTTCACCGTTTCGAGACAGCTGAATAAAAAGCAAATGGAAATTGAATTTGCAATTGAAAAAAATGAATGAATCAATGAATAAAAAAAGGGGGGGGGGCATACTGCAAATTTGGAGGAAAAAATGGCACGTCAATAAGCGGTCGCAACGAGGGTATGCTGTAGGCGCCAATACGGCCGTTGCTGAAGCAGCCAGCAATAATCGGTTTGGCATTGAAAGTGACCACACTGGCTTGGACAAACGGGAAATCGTATTTAAAGCTGAACAACGTCGTGCTCAAGTTGGACAAGGACAACACTCTGGACGAACGTTCCGCACAAATTACAATGTACTGCTCTGCAACGTTATATTCTTTTTTTTCCGTTCCGCAGGAAGAAGATGAAGATGAAAAATCCAAAGTGTCACTTTTGGTGGACTGCAACCCTTCCACATCGACGCTAGTTACCAAAGTGTTGGCTCGGCGAAGCACTAAAAATCGACAAACACAGATTATACTGAAATTCACTGATTGAAGAAGTTCAATAATAATGATAAATAAAAATATGTGATTATTATCAGTATGCTAGTAATTATGAACAAAAGTAACATTAAAAAAAATGCTTTTACCTCTATTTTTGGCAAGAGAATTTTCTTGGTCCAACTCTTTAAAAAATTTTACCGGCGGCAGCAACATGTTGCACTGAGAATCCAAAAAACCAATGCTCAAAATAAATCCACACTGCTTTGTCAGTGTTATTCCTGAAAAAAAATAATAAAAGTTCATTTAAAACAACTATGCGTTAAATTATTTGAATATATTCTACTAAAATGAAAATTTCAACAACAACAACAACTGCATTACCTGCAATTGTAACCTGCACAGGAGAGTCGAGCCGTTGCTCTTGTTCTGGTAATTTGATGTTCACCGGAATCACAGTACCGTACGTGGTGCCTACCCATAAATTAACACCGTTCAATTGTTCTGAAAAATAACACATCAACTGTGCAAATTATTAATTTGCAGATGAAAGAAAGTTTCACTGCTGACAACTGATACCTACCTATTCTGGATGAGTTTTCGATAAATTCCAAATAGCATACACCTTCTTCAAATCCCATATCAGGACTGTCCAAACTTTCACGATCTGAAACGACAAAAATTATGCAATAGGAGTAGGAAAAAAAGTTGAACAAATTTCGCTAAACAGCTGCTTACCACTGCTGCATTTGGTACGTTCTCGAGGAGACGGTTTAGGAGGCTTTCCTCCTGCTAGAGACATGCTCTTGCTTGACATTTTCACGTAAGCTTTGTTGCTGCTGTGTTGCACATTCTCAGATGAAGCAGTATTAGAACGTGTAAAAGCAGTCGCGCTCTACAAACAAGACATGAATTATTGTGGATTATTTTGACGTTGACATTTTCAGCCATTCGATGATTACATCCTGCTTTTCTGAAGATTGACGACTGTCCGAAATATCAAACGAAGCAATTTTCTCATTCAATGCTGCACTGCCACCACTTTTCGGACTTCGCAAGCTTGTTGCATCGCCAGTTCCGTACAATTCTGCCGTTTCCAATACCGTGATGCAACACTTTTGCAAAATGTCGACAACTACCAAACCTTGATCAGTCCCATAGGCAAATCTGAAGCGAACAAACACGCACGTATTAAAAATTAATATAGAATGGCAAAATGAACACAGTGAATGGACACTTACAGTCCGTAAGCACTGTTCAGTGCCATGGCAGAAATAGCTTCGGGCAAGCTGAGACTTGGCCAAGCGTTCAAACAAATCACGTCAGTTTGATAGCCGCAGGCACGCTTTGTCGGTCCAGATTTCATTTTCACTGGATAATAAGATACCTTGAATGATCAAATATGGACCGGGTAAATAAAAAAAAAGGTTAAAGTAGAGAAAATTTGAAAAAAATCATAAAATTAATTAATTAATTAATTAATTAATTAACCGGCTTCGCTAAAGATGAGCATGAATCAGAATCGAGCGATGAAAAATTAGCCGACGCGTTTGTGCAACAAGGCGGAGTTTTCGCAGAATTCGATGGATTAGCCGGACTCTTGTCAGGTGAGACGTGATGATAGAGCGGACTGCCGAATGCTTGGATTTGCAAAATCTGAACGAATAATTTTTTGCATTCATTTCCATTTGGTTCTGCTTCAAAAATTTTGCCACTGTACCAAACAACTTACCGGAACTTCTGCCGAAGATTCTTGACGATTGAATTTGAACAACACAATATGACCGGCCATGCCACTGACGGCGAGATACCTCGAAGCGGCACAAAGTAAAATATGCGTGATGGAAAATAGATTCAAATCGGTGCGCACGCAACTTTCGTCGATTTCGAAAAATTTCGCCGTCCTCAACCTGTACAATATCTGCAAGCTGACTGAAATGGAAATTGGTTGAAAATTCGTAACTGGGATGAATTGGAAATTTTTTTTTTACCCGAAGAAAAGTCCCAAAATTTCACCGATCCGTCGGAATGGCTGAATGGAAAAAAAGCAATTGAATCAAAAGTCGCAAAAGAGACGTCGTAGAGCAGTGGTGCAGGCAACAACAGAGCGCACAACGTTTACAATTATACCAAAAAAGAAAAAAAAATACAACCTTACCCAGTTATGACCAATTCTGGATCACTCGATGGACTTGAACTCCACACTCCGCCGGTCAGTGGCCAGTTCTGAAAGTGAAATATTAGAACAATATAGAAAAAGTATCCGATGACCGATGAGCGTTCACTTTGGACGTGTAGCCGCGCTTTTTTTGCTTCGAACCGATCGCGTACAACGCTCGAATAAGATCAATTGGACAGTCGGACAAATATGTGCAACAAGTGACAGGAGAATCGTGTATATTCATCGAATATGGATTTTCAAAGCACAAACAACTGCAACGTACGCAAATAAATGAATATGCACGTGAATACAGTTATTTGAAGAGAAAAAGCAATGAAAAAAAAAGTTTTCCTTTTCTTACCCTTCACTCTTGAGGTCAATAGCGACTAGATCATTCTGCAACAGAACCGCCACGGCGGAACAGTCTTGTTCTTCAGTGATGTAGGGCGTGTCCCAGAGTGTGATGAACGTTATTACCGGATGTTCCATTTCAAGCACGGATACCGATTTGCCGCGCATTATTGTGATGCAGGGTGGTCGTTCGGAATTCAAAAATGGCGTGCCGCCCGAGAACAGGACCAAATCTTCGCTGTTGCGCTGCGTGCACCAGTCGACTTTGTCAATCGGTCTGTAGAACAACTGCTTGGAAGAAGCGGCTTGGACGCGCTGTTGTGAGCCGGCAGTTTCAGTTTCGGCTTGTTTGCTGTTGCCGGCACCGGCACTGTTGAACGACTTGCAGTCCAATTTGGACAATGGAATGACCAGGTCGGTCGGTTCGGCGGTCTTCTTCATGGTCCAAGTCATCAGCGAACCGTTCGACAACGCGCACATGAACTGCTTGCCTTCGCAGTGCCAACAAGCCGAACGAAGCCTCTGGAAAATATGCATAAGAAAAAGCAAAAATCGAATACATGCGCATACACACCGACATACCTGCATGCATTGATATCTCGAATCGACCGACTTGTCTTTCAAGTCCCACAATACCAGCGTACCGCATTCGTAGCCAATGAGCAGCTGTAAACAAAATATTGAATTATCATTTTCCAATCGAATTCCAAAAATGAATTGTTCCAAAGCAAACAGCATTCAACTGTGCAATCGTTTGGATTGAGTTCGACTCTGTGAACAGGACACACCCACAGAACAACAACAACAACAACAACTGACAAATCTTAGCAGCAATCTTAGCATTGATAAAGTACCAGCAGAGCGTATTTATGAAACTATGTGCACCGTTATTCAACTGGTCAAAGCTTTACAAAATTTATATTAAATAAAAAAACCATTTCCCCATTCACTGTGAAAATCAACAATTGAACAATGCTCATAGAGGATATTTGTTGGACAGTGATGAAAAAAATTACGACGATCAAAAGAAAGCGTTGTCGTGCTAAAGTGAAAACAAACAAACAAACAAACAAAAAATACAATTTCCTATAGATAATTTAAATATTTCAACAATATGCCGCTGTTTACCTTGCTGTCGTCAGACGGACATTCGCTCAAATGGACCACTGTTCCAGGATGATGCTTTTGTGACCTGTACAAATGAGACAATGATAATAATAATAATAATAATAAAAGTTATTCAAAAATGATGATATTGGCTTTGAATTGAAATCGATTTAACAACTGCTAATAAAAGAAAAATAAACGAACAAACAAATCCACTACGCACTGAACATTATGCAAATGATGTGGGTTTGTTGAAAATACATTTGCATACATTTTCTGAATCATCTACAAATTACAAATTCTGTTCAAATACATGACGTGCGCACCTATATATACATATATTCAATGGAAAATGAGAAAAGTTATCACAAAAGAAAAACAAATAGCACAGAATTAATTGATTTCATTTCAATCAATTCGCTTACATGTCGATTGCTTTGTTCCAGTGGATCACGTAGCCGGAAAGTGTGAACGTTTCAATGCTGACCACGTGAACATTGCCCTTTTCCGTTCCAAGATACAACCAGCTGCTTTGAAATGGCAAATACATCAGAGTTAATCTAAACGAACAACAGCAAAAATTGAATAGGAATACAAAGAATTTTAATAATTAAAAAAATTTGAAATAAACCAATAAATATCTCATATCATGTCAAAGCAGTGTTTTACTATACACAAGGCAAAATTGCACAAAACTATATAAAACTGAGCATGAATAAAAGGTTGAGAAAAGTATTTGAAAAAAAACGACATTATCTGCTAAAAATTGGCCAAAATTACTTTTCTCTGGTAAATCGAAGACTGTGCACAATTTCGGGTCTCTTCAGTCGAATGTTCCACATGTGAATACAACAGTCGCTGCAAAGTGAGATCACGGCACCCTGGAATGGTGTAATTAAAAATTGATCATTAAAATTTGTTGAGAAAAAAAAATTATTGTATGGATGTTGGCTTGCTTGTTTACCTCGTTGAAAACAAACTGCAACTGAATTACTGACGATTTGTTGGGATGTCTAATGCTGACATTAACTCCCGGTTGTCCAAGTCTGAAATATGAAACAAAATCATAAGTGATGAATAAAAATAGGAGCAAAAATAGAAATTGGATCATTCAAAAATGCCAATAATAAGTACATTCTTATTGCACCACACTGAGTTCCAATGGCGATCAACTTTTGAACGGGATCATAAGCCAAGCAAGTCGGCTGGTATGGAAATCCATGACATGTGATCTGCAGGAAATATGAATTTCAGAAAAAAAACATGTATATATATATATAGAATTGATCAAGTGAATAAATTGTTACTTCAGAAACGGCAAAATCCTCTGGAGTTAGCGTTTCGACCGACTGTAGATCGATTTGCTGATTGTTGTTCCACAAATTTTGCAAGCCTTCGAAGGCGGCCCGGATCTTCCGGCCCGCCTTGTCCATCACTCGCCTCGCGCTTCGCCGGACACTCACCGGCGCAGGGCAGCATGCAAAACCATAATGACAATTATCTGTACCGACTGCTGCTACAAATATGCAAATTTATTTTCGAATATTGCATGGCCAATTTTGTTGCGCTTTTACCAAACGCACGCGCTAATCGCACGAGTTCAATGAGAACAAAAAACTATATTACAACAGCAACTGTCACCGTTAGCTCTGCTTATACATATATATATTATACACTAAGATGTTGAAGCGATACACTTGTCAACCAATCAACGAACAAATAGTACAATGCTGTTCAACGGGAATGATACAAAAAAAAGCAACGTCAAGCACCGTCGCTTACGTTGCATCTGATCGTGAATAGGAGCGAACAGTGGTAGAATTAATAGAATAGAATTTCAATCACAAATATCACGGATTGTAAAAATGCCAAATCATCACCGAATAAAACGAACAATCATTTAATGAGACTGTAGGGAAAAAAATACAAACAATTTTTTATGGGAACTTTTTTTATGGACAAGGAAAAAAAAGCAATGGATTCAAAGTTGCATTTTCCACGTAGACATACATACAGCAAATGTGCACAAACAAAAAGCACTGCATAATGGAAATGGTGTTGTTGAGAAAAAATTTTTAAATGAAAAGATGAGCTGAATAAGAAGAATGAAACTGTGAATAATAATAATAATAATAATAATAGATTGTCAGTTTCACGTTCAGCGTGACTAAATTAAGCAAAATCTCTTGAGCTGATGAATATTATTATACAAAGTCCGGTGAATGATGCTTTTGCTCAGTCACGCACAATCAATAGAATAGCAACATTCGAAGATGATAAAAATTGAACAACCGTCACGTTCAAGAAGATATTATTAAAATGAAAGCAGAAAATTAAATATGAAATAACAATTCAATTATGAATTTTTATTTATTTATTTTCGCTTGTTTGATTGTTCAAGAAATATAACAAATCAGAATTTATCACCACTAAGTAATGCATCGATAAACAACTACCACTGATCATGATAATAATGATGATATCGATGATGATGATGATGATGATAATAAATTTTGCAACATTTAGCAAACTGACAAGAAATTGAGTTCGATTAACAGATAAACAAACAAAAAAATATATATATGTTTTACTTTAATTTTGAAATAATCACATCTGAAAATAAGGATGATAAAACTAATTTGCATAATATGCAAAAATAAATACGAAGAAGAAATGAATTGAAATGAGAATAAATTTGTTGATCGAAATTTACCTTCATCTTGATCAAATGATCGCCGTCAAACCATTATCAGTGTCAACAAATCACCTGCACAATAATATTAATGGAGAAGAGAAAATGGACCAGTATATCCCCCATTTATCCAGATGGGGATGGTAGGAGGGAAGAAGCAGTGCAGTTAGCCGGTCGGCCAGTTCAGCTGGCCCTTTGTGCAGTGGCGTGTGTGAAAATCAATCACAGCGTTTAAAATTGCCAAAGTTGGTCTCATCAGGAAAAGCACAATTCATAAATATCTTCTCACATACACACCCAACAAACAATAGCCGATCCTCGGCAAAATCGATTTGCACAAAGGTTGTTCAATGATCCTCTTACACTTCAGCAGAACCCACTTGAACCGCTTCAACGGGTTTTGTTTTATTAAAATTTTTGCACGAACAAAACAATAACGACAGTGATGATAAAATGAAATATTTTTGTATTTATTATTTATTGTTGAATTATGAAAGTGATCAAAAATTCAAAACACTTGATAAACAGAAAAATTACAATTCTAATAGTCAATGATGATGATGATGTTTTGCATTTTCTGTTTCACAATTTCGATAATTTTGCATATGCAAAATATGAAAAGTAATCCCGATTCTAAATCATTAATAGAACAAGTCAACCGTCAAGATGCAAATCCAGACAGTAAAATAGAATGTTAAAAAAGAAAAAAAAGTGAAAAATAAATCAATAAGCTTCTTTTCTCAGCTGAATACCACCAATTCTCAGAGCTTTCAATTGGACATTCAACGCGTGCATGCAAGCATTGATAATCAATGATCTCAACTGGTTCGTGGCAATTCGACTACTCTCCTGACTTGAGTAAATAATAATTTGAATTAAATTTAAATTATGAACAAAACACAAAATGGTAAAAACTTTCCTCTTCGTTCAATTCTAATTTGAATAATCAATCAGAACACTGTTTGTGTTATTCTCATTGTTATAAATGACAAAAATAGAATTTAAAAAAAAAACCATAAATGCAATAATAATACTTGAATAGAAGAATATTCAATGTGCTGATGTTGCAAATAATACATCCCCCACATATGAACAAAACCAGGAAAAAAAATGAAGAAAAGATGATTGATGATGTGCTGAGAAGAAGAAGAAGAAGAAGAAGAAGATGATGATGATGATAATGATAAAGATCGAATAGCAGAAAAAGTACTTGAAGAAAACAAGCACGCACGGCAATACCATAAATTTGTTTGTTCGATATTTCAAGTTGAGAAAATCAATCAAACACACTTGGAAAAGTAACTGAATGAAAAGTTTGCATAGAAATTTTCAAAATTTAATTTTCTCCCCATTCTTTCATTCAAACAAAAATATCAAATCCACCACTTATATAAATGGAAAATTCAAAAAGAAAAAAAAAGATCATATTCAAAAGTACAAAATACAGCTGAATTTTTTTTGCATAAACTACAATAAATAAATAATTAAATACCTGTAATGGATTTATTTGTCGGAGAAAACCATATATAGAATATGGAAATGATGAAAAAAAAAAGATTTTCTATATGCTGTATAAATGAAGTATGACATAAATCAAAAACCAAATATTGAAATAAAACGCACACACACACACACATATATATGCATGTATCAAAGAATATCAAACAGCTAAAGGTTACTAGTATCGGATTTCGCGAATGTGTAGAATCGATATAAGATTTCATGATCAAGCTGTTCCTCAAAGTTCAGTGCAAAATATACTTATACAGAAAATGATAAATGTAATAAACATTTTTCACTATTCCGCATTTGATTTCATTATGAAAATAAACTCAATAATAATAATTATTATTATTATTATTACTAAATAATTTTAAAAAAATTATACATTGTTGAAATAGCTGTATAAAATTTCATTTCAAATTAAAATTGAATAAAAATTTTGAAAGAAAAAGAAAAACAAGACGGAACAAACTTGATCCAATAGAAGAAAAGCAGGAAGCAGAAGAAGAAGAAGAAGCGAGCAGTTCATATTAGATGTATAATCTAGTTTCAACGATTTGCAAAAGCTTAAAAAGCGCACACAGCTAATGCTCCAGTAAGAAATGCTAAAAGCGAACACAATAATCAATAAAGAAGTAGCTGAAGTAGAAGAAAGGAACCGTTTTGTCTGACAAGTCGACTAACCATCTATGTATATGTATATATATATATATATATATATATGTATATATATGTGTGTGTGTGTGTGCGCGTATTGCAGTTCCGCTGATCCGGAAAAGATCTGGATCAATGCAATAGTGCACGCAACCAACTGTAGCCATATTAGCTTAACCAACGCAATAAACCACTACTAGAACTGATACCTGTCCGCTTTACCTGTCGCTATCACCTGTCATTATAAATATATTATTCAAACTGCTTCAAGATTAAAAACCTTTAATCATCTTTTCATAATCAACTTTTCTTCACATCAGAAAATTTTCATTATTATTATTATTTGAAAACGGAAACGCTTTTCACAATGGAATATAAAGATAAAATACAGGAAACAAAATCACCTCTCTAACCTATTCAAATAAATAAATAAAAATACAAACAATTGTACAGATATTCTATTTTTCACAATTCAAAATTTAAAATTGACAAATTTCATACCAATGTAAACGAAATATTATGAACGACCGCAAATCAGACATCAGAGCAGATAACTTACACACTAAAACGGCAGTGTATGGTGTATGTGTGTACACAGACGTCGTCAATTCTTACGCTTGAAGTTGGTCGATAAAAATTCATTAAGTAAATGTTTGTTATTTGTTAAACATCTTACCGCAGACACGCAATTCGACACAGCATCAACAATGAAATTAGTTCCAATTTGCATCCGGTTGAACATGGAAAACGTGGAGAATAAAGAAAAAAAAATATACATATATATATAAGAAAACTAATAAATTTCAAAAATTGTAAGCCAAATTTCATCTTCAAACAACAACAACAACAACGGCTGAAACGAATGAATGAACGAATAATTTCGTGAATGAAATTGAACGAACAAGACGACAGGCAAACAGACGCGCAACGGGCACTGCCAATCGCTGCCGCACTTTCTACTCGCCTGTACTTCTTCAATTCATCATATTCAAATTATACAGTAACCAACAGAGAGGAAAAAACTAAAAATGATACATTTATTGAAAATGGTTGTAAAAAAATAAAGTAAAAAATCCATTTCAAACTTCAATTTGTCAAAAAAAATATATAAATACAAAATTATAAAAAAAACGATTTTAACTTTTTAGGTCAAACAAAAAAAATCAAACTTGAAAATTAATAAAATAAAAAGATTGTTCTGTACGTGTTAAAATTGAAATTAAAAAAAATATATACATTTTTTAACTCAAAAAATTACCCACACATGACAGAATTGAAAAATAAAATGAAATTTATTTGTTTGAAAAATATCTCCGAAATTATCACAGTAATTCATTTTCAAAAAAAAAGATTTCAAATGAAAAAATTTATTTTTTTATATATCATGCTATTTTCCTCGTTCTTTTTCTTTTGATTGTTTCAATTAAGCGTTGTAACGGAAAACCACAGCAAAGTGAAATTTAATTCAATTTAATCAAATCGAATTAAGAACACGAGCGAATGGCAGAAAAATAAATAAATTTAATAATAATAATAAAAAAAGAAGAAGAAGAAGAAATCAAGCCCAATACGAATTGTGATGAATGAACAGATGAAATGTGAAGATTTGTGGAAAATTGAATGAAGAAAAGAAGAAAAAAAAAGAAACCAAAAAACATCGACCATTGATCATTGATTGTGATGAATAACTTTTTCGCCTTTGAACCTTGTCGACAAATTTCAATTTTGAGCAAATCAACCAGAAAAATCGTATAAATTTCTCGTTTAATATAAAGCAATACTGCCGTCATTGCAGAGAAGCAATAAAAATAAAAATCAACCTTACCCACACTGCACAACAATATAGAATGAACGATTCGTCTTTTGTTCATAAATTTCGAAAATAAAATAACATAAATCTTCACTCTTCTATTTTATTAATTTCATTGTATTACTTGCTGATGAAAATAAATTGAAGAAAGAAAGAATTTTATTTTAATCGAAGTTCATTTTCACGCTTTCAACTTGGAAATTAAACAATTCAATTTTAATATTATTTCATAAAAAAACAGCAAAATTACAGTCAATCAATCAATCAATCATGTCTTCTGTTAATTGGTAAAATATCAACTGCTAAAGTCTTGAAAATCAACTGCGCAAAATAAATGCTGAACAAATGTAACCAAATAAATGGCATTTCATTACTGTGACACGTGTCATGTTAATTAATAATTAAAGTGCAATTAGAACGGTCCCTTTTGATATTACGCATAATCAACTGACGTCATTGATTGTTGAAACAATATATATATATATATATATATATATATATATATGTAGATATAAATGTGTACATGTGAGTAGTAGAGAAGTAAAAAAAAATTTACCGTTCAAATTCACTTCCAATTAAAAAGTTATCAAATCACAATTACTATACTGTATATACTGTAGAATCAGAGAAGGGAAAATAATTTCAAAAATTCAAGTAATAAATAATGAAAAATTTATTCTTGAGCAGGAAAAAGAAAAGAAAACATTTCACTTAAAATTGATTATTTCTTTTCTGATGACAGATTAAAAAATCAACTGCAATTGTCAAATTTCGACTTCTAAAAGCCGAAGCGAGAAAAGAGATTAATTTCACGTCCTCGAACATGCAAATTGTAGAATGTAAAATTTTACACCGGCTCGTGGTATTCTGACGTGCTATCATTCCGCATGGAGAAAATTAATATTTTAAAAAAACAAAAACAAAAAACAGACCATTGAAAAAGTTCGACCATTTCTAGAATCGAAAGCAAATCCCAACACCACCAGCATAGAAGAAGAAATCGTTGGAAATATTTGAAATGGAAAATTTGTGAAACATTATTATTTTTTAATTGATACAAAATTAATTATTCATTTTTAATTTTAATGGAATTTTTCACAATTTACATTTGAATGAAAGAATTCGAAGAAGAAAGGGGAAAGAAAAGCAAAAGAAACAAAATTACCTTTCCATTCATTGTACGATTGGATCCGCTTGGTTGTTCCATTGAATTTCTTATAGCAGAATCACAATTTCAAATTATTCCTAATTTTCACCGTTGTAGAAAAAAAAATTAACAAAATCAAGTTAAATTTAAAATAAAAAATAACCAGAACTGAAACTCCATCAACGGATGTGAAAATTTTTTCTGAAAATAATTTATTACAATTAATATTGATACCTGCGAATTGCATAGTTGTATGAAGATGGTGACAACGGAGAAAAAAAAAGTGAATTTTGAAAAACCGGTTTCGCAGCTCGTTTTATATACAAACAAGTGGGAGTGCCAATTAAATTGAAATAATAACACGAGCAATAATGGATTACAAGAGAAAATAAAAGAATTATAATTCGAGATCTTCTTTTTCTTGTATTATTAGCATTTTTTCATGTTCAAATTTCTGCTCATTATTTGTAATGAGAATCAAATAAATTCTGCTATTTGTTCATTCACCGCTTTCTGAATAATAATAAGGGGAGAATCTGTGTTTTCAACTATCGTTTGTTGATGTAAGCGACAAAGACAAAAGACGAAAAAAAAATTTTTTTTCACCTTCATCAATGGAACAGATGAAATGTTAGAAGCAGATGAATAGGAGCAAGAAGATGATCCCAATAATGTCATTACTGAATTCTATTAATGCATCAAATTTATTTTTTTTTAATTTGAATTAATCATTCAATAATTGAATTGATAAATCAAAAATTACCATTCAAAATTGGATAATGATGAAAAAGGATACGAAAAAAAATACTGAAATGATTTTCCCATGCACGTCTTGACATTTTGGTTCATCAAATTCAGCGTTGGCATTCGACATTTCTGCACAAGTGAAATGCCGTGTACAAGAATACACTATGAACAATATGCATAATCGCGTACTTTTAATTTACTCATTCCCGGTCCGTTGGAATTTAAATTTTCTCTCAATACATCAACAAATCAAGAGTAAATATTTTTTCAAATAAAGAATTCCACTTTCAACTTTTTTCACCAGTTACAAAAAGAAGATCAACTTGTGCAAAGGTAAATATTATAACATTTATTATTATTATTATTATTATTATTATTGAACTTCCATATTTGGTCAAAAATCGATTATTGCAATGTTTGTTTATTTATTTACTCTTTTAGCTGTGATATTCATGCTGCTGAAAACAGGTATGTTGAAACTGTAAATCTATTTTCAAACGTTCCATCAAACAATAATGCTTGATTTCCTTTTTCATCACAAAAATACTTACAAAAATTCTACCGAATAAAAAAATCATCATACTGTAGATGACATACAAAATCAACCGACAACAGCAGAAAATCATACTTACTGCATGGAAAGGGTAGAAATTATTGCAAAAATACAGAGTTGCTGGAATTTTCAATTTGTCGTTCAAACAAACACGTGTTGTTGAAATAACAGAATACAACAACAAAAAGAATAAAATTATTCATAATTTTTTCTTAAACTGCAGTGTTATTCGTTTAGTTATTACCAGAAAAAAATACTAAAACAATTTTATAACCAAATAAAATTATCAAACGTAAGAATAGTGGAGAATTTACATTTGGTGATGTGTGAATTCTTAAACTGATTTCAAATGCCATTTTTCAATAGAAATTTCTTAATAATTAAACATTGCAAGAAACTTTTTAAATCGGATTGTGTGAAAAAAAAATTAAAATTTATTAAAAATATAAATGTTCAGATAATAAATACAATTGAACGTACGTATAGTCACTTTGTTTGTTTTTCAAATAAATATTTAAAAAATAAAATGAAAAAAACTAGACGGTGTTGTGAAAATGTTTCAATTATATAGCTTGTATTATTAGTGAATACAAACAACAACAACAATAATAATAATAATATTTAAAAAAGGAAAATAGTGACAATTTCAAATGAACTGCTTGTAAGAAATTGAAAACACCATCACAAGCAATTAAATTAACATTGATCTGTTTTCTGGCAACGCGTTACCAACTCAAGCGACTGAAAAGCAATTTCTTTTCCACAATCAAAGTCGTAACATGACTTCATCAAAACGATGCAACAACGTTATCCCACAATCAATACAACCTTTTACACAGCTTAACTTAACTATACGGCGACTATCCAGTGATAGTCGGTTTAGTTCTACTATGCAAAAGCTGAACTGACAAATACCACTCTACCATTGTTCGACGATAATCAAATTTTTTCAAAAATCAAAAAAAAAAAACAATATTTATTATTCAAATTTTTTAAACCTGTGACATTGTTTAAATTTTAAAATTTAAATTACCACTGAACGGTAAAAAAAAGTTGGCTCAATTTGAAATCGAACTTCTGCTGTCAACATTTCACACCTCATATATGGAATAATTTTTCTCTTCACAAATCAAAAATTAGTGACAACAACAAATTCGCTCTTTTTTCTTTCCTATTTTTATTCACCTACATGCATTGAAATAATAAAAAAAACAGTAAATAATTTTTAAAAAAATAAATTTTAATTTTTTCCACTTCAAATGATAAAAACAGCAGCGCGATGAAATGCACAGAAACAACAAGAACGAACGAACAAAATGCACTTGACGATGCGATCGATTTGCGCAACGCGAGCCGAGCGTAAACAAGCCTTTCATTTCTGCTCGCTGCTAATCATGTCACAGAATTCACAAATTTTAATTATTACTCAATCTTGCGCAATATTTAAACACAAAACAACAATACGAGATCCATTATAAAAGAAGCCAAAATTTTTAATTATTACAAATACTTGATTTCATTATTTTACAAATAAATTTACTGCATAATATATTATATATTCAATAAAAACATTATTATTATTAATATGAAACTTATTATTCATTTACATTGAACAATATAATCAATGGTGAATTTGAAAAGAAAAAAAGATATTCAAGAAAATAAAACATCATAAAGCTTCATCAGACTGTAAAAAGAAATCAACAAATCACATATGAAAAAAAAAAACAAAACGAATTAAATAAAATTTTTCATAAACATCAACACAAATCCAAGTAGTGAAAATGAAATTTTCTTGTGACCAGCTTATTAAAAAAAAAAGAAAAACCAGCGAAAAGGTGATTTAGCATTTTTCAATGGACAATTGTACAAGCAAGCTTCAATCAATTGTATGTGTGTGCAATGCATCTTTCGTCAAATTCAATTGAATATAAAGAAAACCGCGACAAATGAACACGTTGGGAATCTGCATCCAACTTTCTTCACAGTGAAAAACATAATAATCGAACAAGCACAACATGCACAACGAGAATTATAATAAATATCCAGAGCAAGCAAATGACCGCTTTCAGACATTTCCTTATTCCTACCGTTTCATAACTCGATCAGCAGAATAGCAATTTTGAATAATTAATTGATCATTAGTTCAATGATGTGGGAAAATATTTCACCATGTGAAAAAGTACAATACATTCTCATTTAAATAGAACATTTTTCATTTTCAACTTAAAGTTATTTTTTTAAAAAAAATTTACATAAAATATGGAAAATAGCTGTTGAAATTGGCTTTGTGCATGCTTTGAAAATCGACTTATTCGTCTAGTTGGAAAACAAGTACCGAAATAAACGAACAGAAAGTAAAACCTTGACATATATATTATATGCACATACACCACACCAGTTAAAGATAACACTGCCTTAACAGTCAAATAAACACACCTATCAGTATTTGGAAAAATTATGAAAACTTTTCTTTTTTTAAGCATAATTCAATTGTTGAAAACAAACACTGACTAATATGACCAATTTTACATTAAAAATAACATTCTCAACTTCAATCTGCGTAAAAAAAATCAAACGTAGTCTTTTGATTGTGATTTACAAAAGCACAACAAAAATTTGAAAATTAAACAATATAAAAATTGAACCAATAATATCTAGTTAATAAATGTACTTGGTGTACAACAAAATTATACTATGCATTCATAACAATTATTCATAATAGATTCAAAAGATGCCATTTGAATTTGGAAATGAAATAACACTAATTTACAAAAGCTTGAAAAATGATATCTGAAATATACAATTGTATACTTAAACGCAAAATGATATATAATTAAATACAGTCAGATAGAAATTATTAAAAAAATAATAATAAAATTAAAATGTGATCAACCAGTTAGAAACTGAAAGATCTTTATCAACAGTACCATTATCTTTGCAAAATGTTCTCGTAAACAACTGAACTGTACCTGCGTGTACCCATTTAGACGACGAGAACAGCTTTGTGACGAGATCAATAATTCTTCATTGTTTCTCAATCAGCAAGCAAGCAAACAATACATCTTCAACTGTGTTTGACAAATGAAGAATTATAATAACATTTCACAGAAATTTAAATAAAATTACTAGAAAAAAGTAACGCAATATACATGCAAATGCAAAATCGCAACCAAAATGACTTTCATCAGTTGGAAATAAACAAAAAAACTGAAGTTTTTGTAAACTTGTAAAATTTCTTCATTTCAATTACTAATAAAACACTAAAGTTGCCTGAGAAATTCTGCGAGAGTACACGAAAAAAATAATAATCCAGATGTACAAGATATATGACTGCAAAATTAGTAAAAAAATGTAAGGATACCAATTTTAAAACTCTGAAATGCTTCGTCATAAAAAATGCATAACAAAATTCATAGTCACATTATTTTAATGAATAAGAAGTATTTTTCGCATGAAAGACTGCAAATTTTCGGCAATCAAAAGAAGAGTTTTTCGTGCCATTCCATGCGACAGAATCAACATGAAAAACTGGTAATACAGTATAAGCATATACAGTAATCTTAACTTGCTCGTCATTTACTGTGCAAACTTCAAATTTAGCACTTTTTTAATTCAATGGATGCAAAAGAAATTAACCCAAGAAACATATTTGTTTGAAAACTGCTTATTATGGCTGTCAAATTCCTGGTTCGCGATGTTCCAGAAATATCTCTACTATCGACTTTTGCTGACAATTTGAACCGGCAGCAGCTTGGACATTAATAAGTAAGATAAGCATTTCTTTTTTCCTTTTCTATTAATTGCGTGTAATTTCACTGTGGAAATGTAATTCAAAAGCATCATGAATTACTCTGCTATTTCACGAACAGCAACAATTATTGGTGTAGTATTTTTCTTACGTAAATAAATGAATAATGCAGTTTAGTGATAATATTAATAGTTTGACGAAAATGAGTAGAAGGAAGTATTTTTAGCTGAGAATATGAAATGTTGATTAAAACAATTCAAAATTGAAATGCCTACAAATTGCTACCAGTGTACAAATATTCATAATTTTGTAGGTTTTTTTAAATCGGTGTGCTTCAGTAGAACAAGCGAACTTATTAATTGCTAAATCTTACGTTTGAGTAAATGAAGTTTCAGTTACGTTTTTTCGAAATAATTATTTCATTACTAGTGAGGTGTTATCGATGATGATGAAAATAAACGAGTCCGTCGTTTGAGTAATAATTTTTATTTTGACATTTCTCTTCACCTAATACAACACATTTTTCTGTAAAGAAAACAATAATCCAGTATTGAATTCAGGTTGAGCATTCAGCACTATTTAAATAATAATCAATAATATTGTTACTAATTTAGTGGAATTGTATATCTAGTTCTCAATCTGAAATGTAAGATTTGATGATGATGAACTTTTAATCAATATCATTAATAAACGGAAAAGTAACAGAAATAATTATTCTAAATTGAAATATGGTTGCTGTACAAATGACCAGTGTCTTTTTACAGAATGGCCTATAATAGTTGCCACGGCGCAAGCACCTAGTACAAATCCACATGATACTGTTGAGCTGCTTTTCAGGCGGGTCAATATTCCAATTTCTTTTGATCGATCGCATAAATAAGCTGAAAATTTTCATTTACTAATTGAATATTTATTTTTTTTTCAAACCATTCCATTACTGTTGCCAAAGTCGTTCGACTTGTCCAAATTATAGGCGAGAATTTGCATGTTTGCCTTGTATTGTACAATAACGTCGCACGGTTGTTCAGCCGGATTGTTGATCAGAGTGATATTCAGAGCATGTTTGCATAAAAAGCTTTGCTTCAACGGAGCCCAAATTTGACTTTTGTTCGTCATGTAACAAGTGACCATTTTACCTAAACGTTACGCTTTTCAAATTCACATCAAAATATTAATGTTAGTGCATATTTCTTTTTCTAAATACACATTGCACAACAAAATGCGCTGTTATATTTTCAGTTGGAATAAATAATTTTGGCTAACCTTCTTTTTCTATCGGTGGGAAATAGGCTAACGTGGCATTTTTCAATTTCCATGTCCATTTCCACGTACTCTTGATGGAACTTTCGACTTTTTCCTGAACAATTTTACCTGATTTTAGCGGAACATAACAAACAGTGAATAATTAACTAACGGCGGCAAAAGAATGGCTTAATTCATATTTTCCACCGTCATCAGTAGCCCAAACAATTGTTAATTCTGATTTATCGTTAACATTCGTAGCGCACTTCCCGAATACAGTATGATGACTGGGAATGTACAATATACTTTCTGTATCGTCAGATTTTTTTTTCTTAATATATACATATGTACAAAATATGAATTTAACAAGAAAAGGAAATATATAATGTCTCACAACTGTGCCCAATTGACGTATCACCAATCGAGCTTCCAACTGAGCCATTAAACAAGGAACTCCGTCAGGAAATGCAATTCCAATTTTTCCATTATTCGCAAAAGTTTTCAATGAGTTTGCTAAACATTGTAAAATGATTTTAATCAATTTGAAATTGTGAAAAAGTGTTCAATGAAATTTTCTAAAATTGAATGATTTCAATAGAACCAAAATGATTAAAACTTGCTTCTGATTACTCTGAAACTTTATATAGTTGCGTAGAAAGAAGTATTCAATTATATTTTTTTACATGCATTATGGTATTTTTTTTGTATATCATCTTTAAATAATGAACCGATTTAAATCGTCAAAAGTTCAAAAGACAAGAGATGCTTACTTGTATTGTGTGTAGATTTGGAAGATATCTGAAAACAACAAAACGGTATAAAATTAACTTGCAAATTATTTACCGTTTGATCTGAAGAATGTAAGGCGTCTTCTGAACAAGCTGAAAATGCAGATTGAATAATTGTACGTTTAAGAGTAATGTTGAAGAATGCTCACTGTGCGTTACAAGTAGCATGAACAGTAGCAGGAAGGAAACGTAGGCAGCGAGCATTTTGTTAGCAATGTAATTAATTCAAAGATTGAAAAAAGGAAAAATGTAATTTAAATGTGATAGAAGGTTTCTTTTTTATTTCATACTTTTCCCATGAGTAGTGAAAATTCGAATCAGCAGAGACATGTGGGAAAAAAGAGAGAATAAATATGTACAAGTTTGCGAATGGGAGCTTCTTCGTGCAAAATGTGATTATTAGCAAATCCCATTGAAGTGAACAGTGCACACTGCGGCCGCGGATTGCAATTTGAAGATGCTGAGATCAATGCCACAGAAAGAAAAAGGGACTTATTTGTGATTGGCACGCTCCGATGCATCCACTGCACGCGACGGTTTGAGCTTCGCAAGAGTTCACTGATAGCCAAATGAATGATTTAATGGCTCTTCTGCTAAAATGCACTCAGATCAATGCTCGGACCACTGTTAAATGCCCAATCTTGTACACCGACTTACTTCCGCATTTGCATAGGTTCGGTGCATGCGCACATTTTCATTGATTTCCATTTCAACTTTTCCACCAACTTCATCACAACACAAAATCACATCTGACGCCGATTGCGCATAAAATTGCACCTCTTCACAAATATCTGCGTAGAATTGTTATTAAATTTGATAAAATTGACCAAATTAATTTTTAAAGTTAAATTACAAAAAACTACCACTGTTGGAGTGGGAACTTTTTAAAAAATAATTCGCTTTTTCTTATTCACAGTGACGTCAAGTTGTTTTCAAAAAAGAATTTTTTTTAAAAAATATCAAACGCATTAAAAAAATATGCTTGCAGCATTTTTTTTAATTCATTGAACTGCGGGGAGGCGGTTTTGCATTAATGGAAAATTTATCAAACTTTTCTTACGAATATTCTCCTCGTTAATGGCGTCTGGGAACGAGGAAAAAAAACACTGATTATTTTCGTTACATCATTTTTTTTGAAAAGTTAATATAGTTGGAGACGAACGCGTAAAATGCTTTTCGCAGTTGTGTTTTTTTTCTTTATTTCTTAATTTTACTCCAGTGCATTTTCAATTTTAAAATTCGAAAAATTATCTTCACCAACTTGATTCACCTAATGGATTTATATTTTGCTTCTCGGCTGAAATTTTACCAAGCGACCAAGCACGAAAGAAAAAAAAATCAAATAATCTATTTACGAGACGCTTTTATGCGGACAATGCTGCTGCCGTTGGTTGGCAATGGAAATGTTGGAGATGCTTTTTACTTGTAGTAAGCACAACCATCTCGTATTCCATTTTTTTGCATGAATTAAATGTTGATAATTTGTGCAACTGTGCTTCGATTGCTTCATATGCACAAATGATTTGTTGTATTTCAAAAAAATGTTCTTTTAACGTTATATTTGCGTAGGTTTGGTAATTTCTTCTGAGACAGCATGACTAATTTTCATGTTTTTTTCTTTAAATTTTATGTTATTTGAAGAAAAGGAGATACGTAGATTGCATATTTTCAATGGTGGGTAACTTGGAAACTGTTGTGCATAAACAGGCATAACGAAGAATAAAATATATTTCGAATTTTGTTGTACTTTATGAAAAATTGTTCATCATCGCTGACAAAATTGTACAGATTATTTATTATTCGTGCATAAAATGTGTTTATTATTTTGTCAGTTTTGGTATTGAAAAGTGGCAAATATTCGGCGAAAGGGCGCTGCCAAATTCGTCGTGTTGTACCAGTTTCACGTTGGATGTCAAATTTTAAATTAGATATCTCTCATTTGCTTTAATATCTGTTCCAAATTTTGCAACGTTTTGACAAAAAATTAATTGACACTTTCAGTTTGTGGAGCCGCAGGCTCAACCGGCGTCGCTTTTGGGTTCATTAAATCGCCAACTTGACGTTCCAATTGATCATTGATTAACGCTCTGTTTTGTCCCTAACTGGCAAAAATATTTGCTGACTTCATTTCTTGAAACGGCCGACGGCAATTTTGTTTAGGGCTAAAATAAAATATTCATTCATAATTGTCTTGTTGTTATTTTTATTATTTCCACAAATTTTTGAGCATTTTTAAATGGAGAAGGTGAATCTGTTTTTGGCATTTTGATGATTGTTCTTTTCAATCATGCCAACCGATTATTAAATATATTAAATTTGTTCAAACAAATTATATGTAAAGGCAATGTCGTTGAATTGAAACCAGGATTTATGGCGCTCTATTTTTTTTCTCTTTTTATTATATGCTTTTCTGTAGAAACCCGGTTAGCACGTATGAAAATGAATATTTTCACAAATAACTGTTTCTTTTCTTTATTCTAAAATCAAAGAAAATGATAAATTATCAGTAAAAGTACAACTAATTAAAAGTTTTTCATTTTAACCCCCCCCTCTCCAGTTATTGTGATTCATTCGTCGTTTATTTATTGTTTTCTTATTTTTCACTAGCACAAAGTTTTCGGAATATATTTTGTTTGTAAAAAAAATGAAATATTTATTTTACATGTATTGAATAAATTTTCCAAATTGCAGAAACAAACAAACAAACAAACAAGCAGTCGGTGAATAAAGCTTGCTTCGAGTGACGTCATCAGAGAGAAATAGGAAAACCTGGCGTCGAGGGAAATAACGGATGGACCGACCAATCAGAGAGCGGTCGGTTTTTCCAATTAGCATCAATCTCTCTAGCCGGCGAGAGCGACGAGAAAGCACTTGTTTTATTGTGCGCTTCACGCTGCGCTGCTGCCACCGTCTCCGACGACTGACTTTTGCACAATTGTCGTCCTATTCAACATTTCCTGTGTCGTTTTGTCGTAGACGGTATGAACGTCTGGTACCGGGCAGAAGTGCCACTGCAGAAGCAACTTATGCAAATTCCACAAATCGCCAGCCCAATCGAAAATTTAAATATTGCTGCTGGTCTTCTAGCCAGGGCTTGTTTCACCTTCGGTTCTTGTTGCCCTTTTATTTTTCGACCATCGTCCTTGTCACCAGTGTTGACGTGGCGTTTTATCCGTGATGTGCATGCCCTAATTGAGTACTACTTGAGAAACTGGTCGTCGTCAGCTACTACTTACTGTACGTCACTTGACGACCATCCCAACATGGCAGCAGCAATCTCTTACGCGCACACTAACCTTTCAGCTGTCTGTCTCTCTTTCTTACTTGCCCTGTGTACAATATATACAATAATACGGTGGTAGATTTTATGGTTGGACAAAAAAAAAATACCCAACCGGATATTATAATTGTAATTAATTACGCGTCGTGTAAATTGATAATTTTTTAATACTGATTTGAAAGTCGATATTTTTTTTCTGTTCAGATATTTTCAACCGCTTCATGGCCGGCTTGGAAACCGCCCTGTAGTAGCCTTGTTATTATTGTCGAGCCGTTTGTGGAGATGGACCGCGACGGTCAGTTTCGCCTTTGTGCGCTGTTCTGTTTCGGCATTGCTACACTCCGTGGCTTCATGGTAAGCGAAGAAGCGGCGCATCAGATTGTCGACGCAAGTGAGTCTCAACCGACGTTGTTGTTTTTTATTTTTTTAAATCTCATTTCTATCTGATATTCTCTTTTTTTACTACTCTTTCTTTGTTCATCTTTGTCTACAGTATTTGCTTGCACTGTTTTTGTTTCCATGACGACTGGTGTTAAAATTGACCGTCACCGATACCGCTTACCCTCTTTTCTCCCAAGAGAATAACTGTGTCCCCGGGTATCCTGGTCATTTTACCTTTAACAACAGAAATTTACAAAAAGAAACTTAAACGAGGAAGTTGATTAGAGATGGGTTATAATTTGAAAAATTATCAAAATTGTCTTTTTCTTTCGTAATATATATGTGCTTGTATATCTATGTGTGGGAATTATTTGGAATTTCTTGCATGTTTGAATTGGAAATTACAATACGATAAAATGATTATTTAATCTATAAAACTAGCAGCAATCGAGGTACACATTGGATAGTTTGGATAGTAGATTTAACCTGACCATTGTACAATTGTTTCCCAGCTTAAATGTATGTGCTGAATTATATTTATAATATAAGTGCGGGGTATTTTGAATTTTGTTTGTTCATCATGATTCAGGTGTATAATTTTCCAAGTTTGAATTTTCCTTCAATTGCAACAACAAGGAGATATTGATGAATGGTAAGATGATGGAATTGAGAAATTTATCCAATTTAATATATATAGTTAAGCTCGAATAGGATAAAGCAAGCATTCAGAGTGAAAAAAAAACAAAAATTACACAATACCACCGGTGAAAATTACAAGTTCAAATGGGCAATTGGAAATTGTTGACGGTGACCTTCGTTTGCACAGCTTGTAGTTGAGCATCCCCGTGGTGGCGTTGAAAGGTCGACCTGTCGCTGGTTGTACCATCCTTTGTACCGAGGAAAACTTTACTGTACCTTGATCGGGGCATAAATTTCAATTTTCATCATTTCGATGACATTTCACGACCCACTGAAGCGTAGAACAATTACCAAATCATGCTAATTTCTTTTTGTTTGTTTTAAACAATAACAACAACTTTTTATGGCAAAAATTCATAAATGACTGGCAAAGTTGAAAATATTGAACAAGCATGCAATCAAACTGTTTTTATCTGTATTTTTCCTTTTGAAATAATTTCATCACCAACCAAGTTGAAAAGTCGGTATTTCTAATCACCGTGCTTCATCTCGACTGTACAATAAAAATTTCCACTGCCTTCGGTATACTGATTGGTGTTTGACTTTTCTTGGCCGTTGGCACATACGTATACATATACGACCAACTGACCAAAGTCTGATTCTTGTCATCATACCACTGGACTACATTTACAATATTGCCGCTGTACTGACCTGATGGATGAAAAAATTTTTATCACAAAATTGGTCCACATTAAAAAAGCGGTCTCGCTAGTTTGTTGTTTCGTAGTGGACCGGGAATGCTTGCATACATACGTATATATATTTGCTTGTATAGTTGCTCGCTTGGACGCTTTGTATATAGGGAACAATAATGCTCAGTGTTGGCAAATTGGCACGACATACTGACGTCACGAATTTTTTCTCATTTGGTCATCAATTTAAAAATTAATTAATTAACCATTGTATATTTCAGTTTTCAATAATATTTCCTATTTTATTCATAATGATATAAAGATAAGACAAAGATCTGTTATCATCCGTGCGTATATATATTATGCTGAATGTTGTAGTGGAAAAGAAGCTTGTTCATAACGGGCCAAGGCAAGTTGGCCCACCTTGTTTTTAAGCCGGCAAGCCTTGAACTAAATTTCCAACCCGGTTTCGGTTTAAACAGCAAAAAAAATGCGAAACACTGAAAAAAAACAAACACAACTTTATTCATTGATGCTGCACCGTTTGTGAAGCAATGATGATTTTGCTCGACTACGATATTTGCATTACTTAACAACTCGCGTATCGTGTGTTGATACATTTTCAACGTTATATCAACAGAGATTATTTACTTGATTTACAATTTTGTTGAAAATTTCACGTGAAATTATTGCATATTATTGAAATTTTTTCTCATTTTATCTAGTGTAGTTAATTTTATTATTATTATCAGTTTTATATGATCACCTAGAAGAAATTATATGGAGCAAAAGATAAAAATTTTGTTTTTCTTTCCAACCAACAACCAACAGCAACTGCTGCATAAATCTGGCGTAAAAGCAGTGAAGCGTAGGTGTTTTACTGAAAAAACTTTTGGAATTTGTTGAAAAAAAAATTAGTAGAAAAATAATATTTCTCGAGTGATTCAATTTTTAGGATGAAATTTCACTTTTCTAATTTGTCAACTATATATATGTATGTATGTATGTATTTGTTTGAATATAGCATTCAGCAATGGAATGCTTAGCGAAAAAGTTCAGTCGTCAGCAGTTAGTTAGTTGGTGTTCATGAAATTCCGTTCACATCAATCAACATCATCTAGGCGATAACTTTTGTCTGTTAAAGTTTGATTGATGGGTTTTCTTTGCACTTTAATCAGTTCATACTTTATTATAGATATATATATATAATGGACAATTGTAAAGTTGAATTGAATGAATAACCACCACTTTTGTGGTGAATATTAATCAGATGTTAAATTTGTACAATAGCCAAAGTGTGAATATTATACACTTGGGAAGTGAAAATTTTTGAATATATTTTTCGTTTTATTTCAGTTTGTTAGTTGAAGCTTGATATTGTCAGATTTATTATTTTCTTTAACAGATTGATAATGGTAATTTTTAACATGTACTGTTGTTGTTGTTGTTGTTGTTGAGTGTAAATTAGCATTACTTTTCGGTTGTTTGTTCAATTGTGAAAGGCACAGAATTGCGATAGTTCAGCGTTAGCTGGTGATGCTTGTTCAATCACCGAGGCGATCTTTTGATTTCCATTTCGACCTGGGACAATAAATTTGCCCCTCAACGGCCCTGATTTGTGAACAACAGCAGCAAATTTCGACGAACAATAATTTTCCCAATCCCAGTGGGGCGTGGCTGTTGTTCACAAATCGGTTTACCTGCCTCTGACCCACCCACCCCCCAGAACTGTACAGTTGGCGAACAGTGTCAATGCTTTGGCACGCGTTCGTCCACACTGCGGTTTCGGCTGAGGTTTTTTCACTTCAATTCACAAGGTGGAAAATTTTGAAGAAAAAAATTAATAATAATATGAATAAAAGGTCACAATTGAAGCCAGAGGGAAAAAGCGTGTGGAAAAGCAAAACTGTTTTTTTTTTACTTTGAAATCACTTCAATGAAAAGAAATTTGAAAAAAAACTGACAAAATTTTTCTCCCCTCGTCCTCGTCCTCATTCTTTACTGAACACAGGAGAAAAAAGAAAATATCTACGCAAATTTATGCAAAAATTTATTTCCATTACGAACGGGAATTTGATGAATATTTTGTTTTTCTTTCCAACATTAACTCGACTCACGGCTAGCTAATCAGTGTCCAGTTGGGACTATTGTATGCAAATTTTTTTTTTAATTTTTTTCCCATTCCCTGTCTCATTTCAGCCGGTTGTTGTTGTTGTTGTTGGTATGGTGTGCAGAGTTTTTATTAGCATTAAAATTTCGCAGGATTTCAATTTCAACCGGATAGCATCGATCGCCTACGAATTATTTACTCTCCCTCTTTAAATTACTGTTGGAGAGGCAAAATTTGAATAACAAACACACTCCACTTTAGTTGCTGGTATCGTTTGCCGACCGGCCGTTCGACTTTATATCATGCTTGCAGTTCAATTCAATTCACTTCACTCACTGACTGCAGCATTTCTCGAAGCTTACTTTTGACAACAACAACAACAACAACGTCAACGGTTGGCTTTTTTCGTTTTATTTTTATTATAATTTCATTTTCTGGGATGAAGCTTTTCCAAAGCAGTAACAACAATTTTGCTAGAGCTTGTATTTGCATAGAAAAAAAATAAGAAAAATAATTTTTTTTCCATCCCAAAATTAATCTATACTGTGATTAGTGACTGTTGCAAAGTACACAACAATTTGCGGCAAATATTTGAGAGAAACAATATTCAATTGCTTCAACTTTATATTTATTCCATTAACTAGTTGATTTCGAAGTAAACAAACAAACCAAAAAGTACTGTTTCTACGTAATGTAGAATTATTGGTCGGTCAACAGGTCGGTTAAATAAAGCGGATAAATTTTCCAAGCGGCTTGTTGTGTGCTTGGACAATTTTCATTCATCTCTTTTATACTTATTCAATCTTGCTACATCTCGAAATTAAAAAAAAAGCTTATTCCAAAACCAATCGATCATTCTTCTTATTTTTTCACTTTAATAGCAAACAATTTCCTTTTTCCAAAATAATAATTTACATAATAATATGAAATGAAAAATCGAATTAATGCTATTGTTATTATTTTTTTTATTATTTCAGCAAAACTTGGTCTTCATTTTGATGGCAATTACAAAAGTCAGGATTCTTTCAAAGTGCTCGCACGGCAAGATGAATTTTTACTCATCGGCGCCAGGTAAATCCATTCATTCATTGTATAAGTTCAATGGTGAAATGGAAATTTCCATCCAACTTTATCAACTGATTCTACTACTACATTAGCAGCATAAATCAATCAGAGATAGTGACAGAGGAAAAAAAAAATATATATATACATTTCAAAATTGAAATATTACTATTTGAAAATATTGTTCTTGTTTATATAGGAATACGTTGTACAATATCAGTGTGGAAAATTTTTCCCACGTTCAGGTAAATATGAATAACAACTTGCACATTTTTTGTCCATCAATGAAAAGCACAACGTTTTATAGTCTTTGAATTGGCCATCAACGAAAGAGAACACTGAAGAATGTTTGATGAAAGGGAAAAATGAGGTGAACTAACTATTTTGACAATTTATTTCTTCTACAAGAAGCAATCAATTTTCTTTCTTATGCAAATATCATTTTGCATAAAATGAAGTTCGAGGGGGTTTTGAATTTTCAAATTTTTTCAATCTTTTCAATCAAACATTTGCATAAATCTAGCACGAATTCACGAATTTCAGGATGACTGCCAAAATTACATTCGAATGTACGCCAGCAATTTGGACGGCACGTTCATCGTCTGCGGTACGAATGCTTACAAGCCGTTGTGTCGAGTCTACTACGCGGAACAGGTCAGACAATTGCACGATCAGAAAATTTTTCATTTCCATATGCAAATTCTTTTATTTATTTATTTCCTCTCGCACTGCACCGGGTTGGTGGAATTTTCCAACGTCGGCGTGTGGAGTTGGTTAATTTTGTTGGATTTTTTTTTCAAAATCCTTTTTTGTAATTGACTCGGGTACGTGGGAATTTGTTTTTCGAAAATTGTTTTTTTTGCTTTGCTTTTCAAAACTGTCTGTCTGCTCCGATTTTTGCCAATTGCATGCGTGTGAAATGAAAATGAAAAAAAAAACATTATTCCTCTCTTTCCTCAACAGACAATTTTTGTCTCTGTCATCGTGTTTGGTTGTTGTTCAATCACAATGTTGGCGTATGATTTTTGAAATTTGGAAATATTCAAATCACAAAAAACAGGCAAAACCGATTTGATGATCTTCGTATTACTTTGCCTCAGGCTTTGGTGGTGGCTTTTCTCGCTAATCTGTGAATTGCAATTTCATTTGCAATTGGGTCCACTGGGATGATGAATGAAAATTCAAATTGACTGTGCGTAAATTGATTTCAGGAAAACGAGTACAAGGTACTGAGGGAATTTCACGCTGCCGGTGTAGTTCCATACGATGCAGAGCACAATTCAACATACGTGTATAATCCTGAAACGCAAGAAATGTTCTCAGCCACTGCTGCTGACTTTGCTACATTAGATCCGTTAATCTACAAACGGGATATGACAAAAGAGGAAGATTTAGGCTTGAGAACAAATAGACACGATAAGAAAATATTGAACGGTAGGATTATTTGGTGGTTTGGTACATTTTGCGTCTGTGCGTTGCTATGTTGAAAAATATCTGTCATTTAGAGCCGAGCTTCGTGGCATCGTTTAAAATTGAAGATTATGTGTACTTTTGGTTTCGCGAAGCCACGTATGAACAACGAGGATGTGGAAAAGCGGTCTATGCTCGAGTAGGACGAGTGTGTAGCCATGATCATGGTCATGCTAGGAGAAAAGACACATGGACTAGCTTTGTTAAAGCTCCGTTGAATTGTTCTGCTCCGGGTGAATTTCCCCATTACTTTGACGAGCTCGGTATGTGGTTTTTAACTTTACGCACAATACCATTCAAATATATATGTATTACTTGTTGAACAACACACACGGAGAGATGTTCTCTCTGGACAGCAACAGTTCTGGCGAAATGAAGTCACAAGTTGTTCTGTTATGATGTTGCTTATTTGTTGTAGTTGCAACATCTGAGAGTATTCCTGGATCGAATTCACTGTCCGATAACCGACTTCTGTATGCAGTGTTCAATAGTCCAAGCAGCATCATTCCGAGTTCTGCTATATGCGCATTCAGTATGCACGACGTGAAGCAAGTATTTGAAAAAAGTGAATTCAAAGTGCAACACAATATTGGAATGCGACATTTGCCACGCTATCCTTCGGCAGTACTTGCCTCTGCTACAGTGAAGCCAGGATTTGTAAATTTGATAACAAATTTGACATTTTATTTATTTATTGGATTGTTTTTTGTTGTAGTGTGTTAATGATTCTCGTCTTCTGAGCGATGATATAGTGAACTTTGTGAACAATAATCCACTGTTAAACGATGCAATTCCAAATGCGTTCGAGTCGCCTTTATTTGTTCACTTGGGTTACAGTGGATCGTTTACTCAGATTGCGGTCGATGCAAAAGTTCGAGGTTTAGATGGTCAAGAATATGATGTTGTTTTTGTTGGAACAGGTAAAAGGTTCATTAAAAAGTTGTTCGTCTATTGTATGTTGTACAACTGTTGTTAACAGAATTGCTTCAATTATACAAAAGCATTGATATTGATTTTCAAAGTATTCCGTTTAATTTTATAATTTAAGACAATGGCAAAGTGTTGAAAATGTTGAATACTGCTGGTGATTCTCGGAGTGTAAAATCGAATTTAATCGAAGTGATCAATGTATTTGCCGACGGTTCTGTAGTTACTGGACTTTTTATTTATCATCCTAAAAATGGTAACAGATCTGCATCTTCTGGAAAATTGATCGTGCTCAGCTCAAAAGAGATTCGTCTTCTTCCATTATTTCACTGCTCTGAAGCCCGCGATTGCTGGTCTTGTTTGAAACTTCAAGATCCCTACTGCGCCTGGGACACTCAAGCGGAACGTTGCGTCGGTCAAAGTTCGTGGAAAAAGTCAAAATTAAATTTATTGCAAAATGTTCGTCGGCCGATGCCAAACGTTCGCGCATGTCCTTCAGGTAATGAACTTTTCAAATTTATAAAATCAAAATGCTCCTTCATCAACTAACTGTTTTCTTTTCTCGTGAAGGAAGTTCCAAAGTGGCAAAAACCGAATCTCTCGATGGGATACTGCAAAAGGATTTTGTGCCTGCTAATCTTGAACCTTCGGGTGGTTCGACTTCTGGACAAAGTATTTTTTTTCGTTTTTTATTGTTTTTCCACTTTATTCATTGTTGGAAATTTCAGGCGATGGCTGTGCATGCAACGATCTCGAATCGTCTCCTTTTCGTAGCTCTCGTCGTAAGTGTTGCTACTTTATTCAACTCAGACAACAGATGTACATACGCTCATTGCGTTGTTGTTATTGTTTAGATGATCCAGAAATTGTCAAAGAGACGTATCGATCAGATGCTTTTGCAGTTGCTATTCCGTTGACATTTTTGATTTCGTCGATATTGGGATTTCTTTTCGGATACAAGTGTAGAATGAGTCGATTGATGAAGAAAAAGGGTCTGCCAACGAAAGATCAACTCGCAGGGAATGTCTACTACCAGAACAATCCGGCAGTAATAAGCACCGTGAAAACAGCCGTAAATAGTTCAAAAGCAGCTCCAGCCGTAACGCAAATCGGCCTATGCGACACTCTACCAAAGTTGTCCACTTCTTCTCAGCAGCACTCTGGAGTGCCACTGAAATCCATGTCCGGATACAATACATTGCCCAAGTCTCATCTTGTCAAAAAAGTCTACGTGTGAGTTCGTCTGAACGAACTCGTTTGCTCTCCTATTGCCATGCCATGAAAAGCCAGTAAGTGAGCTAGCTGTAGCTGCATTTTGTTTTTTTCGTTTGTCATTTTTCATTTCAACTACTACTACTACTACTACTACTACACTATTGCTACTACTGTTCACCCTTTCCCCTTAACGAGCTTGTAGTTGGTATAGTGCCTGTATGTGTGTACTTTTGCTGCTTTCAGATGTTGTCGCTTTATCATAGCTCGTCAATTTTGTGTAAACTTGTTTCATTTTATAGTTGGATTGTTTTAATTTTGTTTTTCTGTTTTTTATCAATTTACGGCCAGAACCGGTGAGAAAAAGTGTTCAAGCAAACTTTGTTAGTAGTTGCTTGAGCAAGTCTTTTTCGAAACTTTGGAATGTGCAAAAATTCTACCTATGTACACTGTGTAAAGAAGATGCTGTTAATTGTTCGCATTTGCATGCTTCAGTTTCGTTGAACTTTGCGCTTCCCGTATAATTATTATGCTGTTTTGTTGTTTTTTTTATTCTTATTCAATGAAATAAAGTGAAAAAACCCAGCTTTTGACTATTTGATTTTTTTGAACGAATCACTTTTTATTCTGCAATTTGTATAACTTGAAATGTAGAAAATTGCAAATTTTCATTCACTGGTCATTCATTCATTCATTCAGAAGACGACGTCATTTACAGTATGAATAAAGAAGTAAAGAAAAAGCAATTCAATTCAATTCAATTCAGTTCAATTCAATGCACATTGAACAAAATGTTACACAATTATATATATATATGTATGTATATCACTTTGAATGACTTTTCTGTGAAGTGAAACAAGCAGATCGACGACAATACACAGTAGATGCACAGGAAGTAAACAATTTCAAAATTTCAACGATTCAAATTGTATGTCGAATGCTACAAAAATTTGGAATGAAATTGACGCAGTCATGGAAGAGGAAAAAATACGGAAAAGCTTTGCGTCGAAAAGAGATACAGATGCATGCATGCATGCTTGTGGGAAAAGTCAGTGAGAATGGCATCCCGTGAGTTCGGACCACGTTGGCAACTGGTCGTCCAATGCTCGTAGTTCTCGTACTGTGAACAGACGGCCGAGCAGCTTCCTCAGCAAAACCATGAAGAACAGCTAAAAAAACAGTTGGTGATATTATTATTATATCATTTGTATTATTGATCAGTAAAGAGAAGAAAAAACTAATTTGCATCCAATCAGTGGGCAAAACCGTTACCATTAGTGGAAAAAGCATTGATATTTCTTTCGTATATTTGACAATGCAGAGCAAAAGAAAAGCTGCAATTTGAATTGCGGTGTAAAAATGGACGCGAAGCAACGGAACGGACTGCAAAAATGCAAATTCTGGCTGATGTTTGACCGGTGAAAAAAATAACAGAATGCGATGAACAAACTGAAAACAAAATATTATTTTTCAAATTAAAATGTAAAATTATAATATTAACAATGCGATCGTTCACACTGACTTGCTGATCTTCCATGCAGGATATTCCAAGATAAAGGAAAACTCCCAACAAGGCAGGAAGTGGAACCATCTGAATAAAAACAAAGTGATACAGTGGAAAAAATACTCAGAAAGTCCATTTTCATCCAACCTGCACAAGCATCGTTAAGAAAAGTGAAATGCCAATTAAAAGATGAGCCAAAAAGCTGGATACTCGTTGTTCTCTAAAGTTGAATTGACATAATGAAGGTATTGTTGATGAAAACTCGGCAGACTGTTCTTTACCTGATACCCGTAAAGATGGGCTTATCGCCGGGTGCTCTGCTTGGTGATTCCATGCGTAAACTTTGAACATGACCTATTGAAAGTACAGTAGAAGCGACGAAAAATGGCAAACCAAACAATCCACAAATTAGCATAAGAACTGAAATCACCAGCAAATCCAAATGATATCCGTATCCTTTCTGAAAAATCAAAAAGTAGTCAAGTAAATTTATTGTAAAACATCATCAAAGCAATTTGTGTCGTTTTTGTTTTTACTTTCAATTTGTTCTCTTTTCTGTTAATTATGACGGCTGTAATTTGTTGATCCATTACTAGCAGAATTGTCAACAGAATAGCAGGCACAAAACAAATTAATCCTATCCACCAGTGTTGAACGTTCGTCCAATCGACATACCAAGAGCGTTCAAAAGATGGCTGAAATTTTGATGGCACAACCAACTCAGGAACTTTCAGGCCGACAAATTCTTTCACGATTGTTGTCACTGCGATGCTAATCAAAGCGGAAAAGTTTGTAAGCAACTCTCTGATCTAAATAAGCATAATGAAAAAGCATAAATACGAGTTGACAGAAGGTTATTCCAGCTTTACATGCATGCATACGTACCCTTTTGGGGAAAAGGTTGGAATTTTTCAAAAGTTTGAATCCAAACATGATCAAAAATGCAGAAATGAACAACACGAAAGAAAACAGAAACACGTCAGGATGAAAGTTGCATCGAATTCCTTCTGGTATACCGCCCAGCAAGTTGCACTCTACACAAAAAATGCACCTCTAAAAAATAGAAATACAGCTCGAATATTGTTAAACTACCACCTTTGCTGGTTATATTTTGAACAACGTGAATGGTCGTCTCATTTGTACCGCGTTTCATTACGCACTGGCATGGTGGTTGTTTGAAAATTTCCTAAAGCACATAATAATAATATAATATAGCACATAATTATAATGATAAATTATTGAAAATACATCTGGTTCATAGGTGATTGGATTTTCTACAGCTATTTTAACCATACTTTGCACAGATTCTACGATAAATATGATAGCAATCAAAGTTGCAAATAAATCTTCCGTAAATCGAGTAATGTAAGCAACTAAAAATGATCCATCCGTAGCGACAAATAGTAAAATAATAACAGATGACCAAAAAGATAGCCAGCCTCTTGACGCCAAAAAATTCCATCCCCACATACTAAAAAGCACTTCATCATAGAAAAGAACGATATGCTAAGGAAAAACTTTGCAATACCTGCACAATTTGTAAAAAAGGGATTCAAATATAAGCACTGGGCCAGTTGCTGAAAGTATATTCAACGGTTGTCCACTTAAAAGACTAAACGCTATGCCACTTATACAACCAGACAGAATGCATTCTATGACACCCTTTAACAAAGATAGATATGCAAAAATTTCATGTAATGTTCTTATTTTGGAAATATGAAAAAATTTCTACCATTTGATTATCTAGCATGTGACCCATCACTGCTCCAAATATGATAATGTTTGCTAAATTTGTAAGAAAAATGAACATTGCACTTGCAAGTACTTGACTCATTGCGCTGAAATCGACAAAAGCATCCATAAAATCATCTTTATAAAACCATAATCTTCTTTTTACATCATCAACAAGTCCACCAAATATTCTACAACAAAATTACATGATATTCAGGCAATTTAGTGAAAAAAATTACACATAAACAAATAAATGGACGTGATAAACGCCTGCCATTACCTGCCAGTATAGCAGAGTCCTTCAAGATCTCCTTTATGATTTCCATTGGAATCTTTTCTGTTGTTTGAAATTTCATCCTTAATTAAACGTTGCACAATTAATATTGAAAAATTACATTTCACATTTTCGCATACTATTAATTGGACTTTTTCCGCATGAAGTTTGACCTCGTAGGGCCATTTGTTCGGTGGAATAATGAGCGCTTTTTCCATAAATGCATCTATAGATTCAGCCAATTCATTGCCGCTGTTTGCGGTTCGAAAATGCTTGACATAAGCGGGATCGGTTAACAACGACGCCAAACAACGTCCAACGTGAGCCAAATCATTCACGTGATATTCAGGTGTGAGCAAAACGAAAATATAGCTCACAGGCAAATTCATCTGAAACGAAACAAATCCCTCTTCGGATGTTATAGCTGAAATCGCATCAACTATCTCACCTCACAAACGGATGGCATGTGAGAAGCTAATTTAAGACGGACAAAAGCAGAAACCGGTTTGTTGACAAAACGTGATTTTCCAACAAACATCACCGCAGCACATGTATCGGATGGTAATTTTTCATGAAGCGTTTTATTATAAACCTATTATTTAATATAAATTTAAATGTTGAAATGCAAAGCAAAAATTGATCACTTATACAATAGATTTTTGTTCTGATTTGGACAACGGCTCTATGCTCGGATATTCTTCGCCGTGATGATCAAATTCATACGAATCAGATTTCAGGGGCTGCATGCAATTTCTGAATCCCAGAGGTTTGCTCGAAACGTGACATTTCGGAAAAACGAACAAATCTTTAACCATTCGATCATTCGGCGATTCCAATAAATTCTTCTTCTTCCATTCATTTATTATAATCTCTAAAATGAAATAATATAAAATAAACCACATAAGCATAAAGTCAAGCGGATGAAAAATTAAATCAACTCACCAATTACGTCATTGAAAGTTATAGCTTCACAGTTGGGCAAAAATATTCCCTTTGTCAAGTGGATTTTCAAACTGTGAAGCGAATGTTGGTTCAACAGCGGTATGTGCGGTTTCGACCATCTTGCTCTAGAAGCGGCAACAGTTTCTTCGTATTTAATCCACCTGAAAATATTAATTTATTCAAATTAATCTGTAAACAGTTCAGTTTCAAAATAAGTAATCAAAAATCATGCCTTGCAATTTCTTGCCAACAACATTTCTTGCTAGAAATTTCTGCATCCAATTCTAACAGTTCACAGAAGAGATATGGACAAGATTGTTGTTCATTTTTTTCCGTTTCTCCAAAAATGCCTGAAAATTGTCCATTTGATTAGAGTATATGTTAGAAATGGAAAACAATTTAAAAAGTAAAAATTAAAATTAATAATCAAAGTGTCATCATATATTTCAATGCTCTTCTGCTCATTTGATATCCATTTAGGAAATTCCTGCAAAATTTGGTCTACTGTAAAATTTATTAGCATTGTGTAAGCTTCCAGTGAAAAAGATGCGCATTAGCATTTCAATTGCTATTTTGCTAAATGATACGTCGAATGTTGCCATTTGTACAGAAAGAACAATCTACGCAAGAAGGGCTTTTTGATTCACCTCTACGCTTGCGACTGCAATGTCGACGATTGTCAATAAAGTTAACATTTTCTAAAAAAAGAAATTTCACAATAGCAAACAGCTGGATGAAAATTAAAAATTAAAATTAACTGGGCTGGGCAAAATTCACCTTCCTGTGCTCTTTCTTTAAGCATTGTTGCGCAGGTTGATATTCCAATTTGTCACTTGCAACAAACAAGCATGCGATGCACCGGCCGGTAGGTTGTTTATTGAAACGTACGTATGTATGTATGAAGTATGTTGTTGCACGTTGTACATGCATACATGCACATGTATATATATATATATATATGTATATATATAAGCTGTTGGACAATGTGTCCTCAGTATGCAGATTGTGCTGCTCTTGTTAAACTTGTCCTAACCTACTGTTCCTAACCGTCTGGTTTAACCCGATGCGGCATCAACTTTGATCCGGATGCTTGTGACTGTTGACCCCAGTCCAGTTTTTGACAGCATGCTACTTGTTTTCCAGACACACACAACGACTGTTGTTGAAACCGTCCAGTTGCATAAAATGCACAAACGATCATCACATTCAATCGACAACAGTGGATGCAGGACGTGGAATAAAATTTTGGCGGGAAAATGCCAACGCCCAATCCAACGTTCGGACAATTGGAAACGAATTTGCATGATAAAGTGGACACAATTTGTGTTGAAGAAGTGAAAAAATTTTTTTCAACACATTCCAAACCCATTTTCCGTTGCGTCAAATAAATGAAAAATGGAAACATTCAGAAAATTTCTGTTGGCAAAGAAAACGGCTGCTAGTGGAGCCGGTTGAAAAAAGCTTCTGCTGACGTCATCGGGAGAAGCAACTTTTCATTGGACCATTTTTTTTTTCTTCCCTTCAAATTTTCACCCCTCCCTCCCCTGCCCCCCTCCTCAAGAAAATGTGAATGAAAAGAAGAAACACTTGTCAATTCAAGTATTCCAATATTTCGTTGGCGTACTTTCCACAACGCCACTTCTGACGCATTGTGTAAAATGTATTTGACAAAAATATGCATTTTTTTCCCCTAATTTTTCAAACGCTTCAAAGTTATAGTTCACTTTTTACAACAATTCAACTTCCAACATTCTCATTTGAAAATTATGCAAAAATAAATGCGACTTATCACTAATATGAATAAATATAAATTTCCATCATTTGATATTCAAAACCACATCTCAATTATATACTGATAATCTTATTCATAATTGCAAATTTGAGAGCAATAAATTTTAACAATGTACATTATTGATGTCACGTGTCTAATTTAAACAAATTAAAAACCAATCGAACACCAACAAAACCAGTCATTGTTTGTTCATTATAAAATTGTTCATTTATTATTCAAAGTTGTCAAATCATTTTTCATATTCAAACTTGTAAAGTTTCATTTATTTAACATAACTTTTTTTTCCTTTTCAACATCTGATGAATAAATCTTTACTTTACATCAATTTCATGTCAAGTTGAAATGGAAAAAAGCGAACAGGTTTTCACCAGAAGCTACATGCATGCATACATACGTATATATATATATATATATATATGCATACGTATAATGAATTAGAGCCAAGCAAGCCTAGTTGATTATATTTTTTCTTGTCAAGACATTTAAAATGAAATTTTGCTTTTATGCAAAAAAACAACAATCTTGCTTGATGTTTATCACATTTTGAATATGTTCGACAACTTGATTGTCGTAAAGTGTTGTTTACTTCCATAAGCAAACAGTGCTTAATGATGTTATTCTGAAGCTTCAAACTGGAATTACCAAAAACACAAATGATTTCAATTTGAAAAGCACAACGTGTCCTGCTATTGACTACGGTGAAAATATTTCTCAAATTATGCTTTTCATTGAATGTCAAAGTTTCAAAATTCTACATTTGGATCAATAAATCACGCTCGCTTAGTTCAATTAATTAATGAAAGCTTCGTGAAAAGAAAAAGCGTTATGTCAATTTGCTCTAATGCGTACGATTGTTGGAAAACGTTTGCATCTTTATGAAGAATAATTTATACTCGAATTTTCATATTTCTCAAATAAAAAAGCAAACAATTTTACTTCTTTTCAAAATCTCATATATTAAGAAAAAAAAAGTAACAAAACCAAGCCAGATTAAAATTGCTAATTTGATATTTCTTTGCTTTGGCATTAATACATTAATTGTATATTATTGAGCATCTTATTTGAAGATTAATTTTTGAATAAATTTCACTACCTACTTTGAAAGTGAAATACCATCCACACACACAACTAGGAAAGTGTTCATTAATTATTAACACGTTGAAATTCATATGTATTATAATTCATATTTTGACAAATTTTTTAAAACTAAGAACACCTATATCTTGCAATTGAAGAATATATATTCGAAATAATATTGCACCAAAAGTGTTCATGTATACTGTACAATACAAATGTTGTAACAAAAGAGACAGAGAATAAAAAAATGAAATATTTTTTTTTTGATTGAAGCATGCTGCATACCTGATGTCATCATTGGCACTGTCGATTTAAAATCGCACGTAATGGCAGGGAAGAATGGAAATGCGACGAATACCGACGTGAAATGCTTAAGCTCAAAGCAAAAAAAAAAACAAATTTTCCAAATCTCACGACCAAGACGTGTGGAACAGGTAAACTTTAAGTGAAAAACACCCTGAAAAAGTGTTCTGCTTTTCAAAAATAGATGTGACAATTTAACAAAAACTCAACCAACCCTGTCCGTAGCCCCATTTTATTCGCATCCTGTTGGATTGCATTCACATTGCAATCCATTATGCAATTTTATGGCTCAACATTTGCACACGCGTGGATACTTTTCAATTCGAACAATGCAATGGGAGATGTGGCATTTTTTTTGTTGTGCAAATTTTATACGGGATTTCAAATTTTCATATCAAAATTCTCCTCCTTTCCAACAAACACTGGATCTTTGCATATTTCAAAGTGCAATTGATCGATCAGTAAGTCGCTCTTTGAAACTGACTGAACAAAAATCATAGAACAATAAGCGTCACGCATAAAATCATAGCTTTTCAAGCGGAACCGTCTCAACGTTGCAAAACAATTAATGCCAATCATTTGCCATTTAATCTCACATTTCATAAATGCAATATTTTAAATCGAAAAAACAAAAATAAAATACATATAAAGAACATTTTCATCCAAAATTTTTTTTCAAAATTTCATAGCACATATAAAAATTTCAATCGGATGATATGAAAAAAGTAGGTTTTTAATTACCAAAAAAAAACATTTCATATTTATATTTAACAGTATGAAATTTCAACACTGAGACAACTACTTGAATATCTTTATCTGTATTCAAGAAAAAAAAACAGAGAAAAGAAAAATCAAAACACGTCATAATAAAAACCTGTTTCAGTGATCGGCTTGTTATTATCCATAAAATTACAGTAACCAAAAAGTGTTTTCTCAGTGTACAAGACGAAAAAGGTGATAAATATTGAAAATGTTAAATTCAAAATATGCGCAAACCCACCTGCAATGCATTTTTCTATTCATTAATGACATTTGAAATTGCACTACTGATTGTGAACTGTGCTTTTGTTGAAATTGTTCATAACATAAAAATTCAAAATGATTCACCACAAAAGCTGAATTATAGTCAATAATTTATCACTCGAGTTGCATGTTATTTTTAATAAAATGCTCTGATATATAATGAACGAAGTTTGCTTTCAGTTTATCGACAAACAATTTAGCCATTATTGCAAAGAGAAAAGTTCATACAAACGATTGAATAATACAAATTCAAGATTATCAAATAAACATTACAATAAACAAAACGCCAACGATCAGCTGAAATGAACAATTTTCAGAGTTGCATAAATTATTCCACATAGTAAATGTTCATTTTTGTCAATACAATTAATTTGTGCATATTCAATTTTGTTCACGAAACAATTTACTGAAGAGCAGCAGATTATTTTCAAAATGACAGTGCACAAAATAAATCTGAAATTTATTTCTTTTAACTTGTTGTTGTATTTGTATGACAATTCAACTGGATTATCGTATCATATTCCGATTTGCATACTGAGCAAAACATATAAAATGATACTAAATGTGGAAAACTTTCAAATTCCATCTTCACAACTATAAAACATAAACAGAAAATTGTCATAAAAATTTCATCAGATGGAAAATTACACTTGTCGGTCCAAGCTGCCGTGTCGAATTAACAAAATTTACCATCATGACCTGATTAATGTCGACCAGATCAGTTCATTGTACAGACACATTGAAATGACACTTGTGACGCCGAAATGTAATTATTCCAGGTCTTCCCTGCCCACGCGACGCTGAATGTAACTGCAAATACATACCGATAAACAATGCTTGCAACCATCACATCGACAATACAGACACTTCAAGACAAAATATCCAATCAACACAACTTATTCAATGCAAATGAAAAACAGATAACTAACAAAGAAAATTCAGACACAAAAATTTTCTACAATTCAAAAAAGTGAATATCAAAAAAACAACAACAATCAATTCACAACTCATAACTCTTTTCATTCATATTTCCACTTCTCCAGGTAAAATACTCAAATAATTGCATACTGTGCTAAAAAAGAGAGGGAATTTTCACTACACTTTAAACTCGAAAAAACGTAGCCAAACAATGGTCGCTGCAATTTCAAAAAATAATATAATAAATTTTCAAAAGGGAAAGAAAAATTCAAAAAATAAACAAACGCCTTGGTGAAAATATAAATATTCCACAAAAGATTCAAATGTTTCAAAATAATTCTTGATTCTCATTAAAAATATACGATACTACCATGTTTGAAGAACGTTGTTCTATGTAAAAAATAATGTACTTGAATATGGAATGGAAATCAGTTAATCATGAGATTCTTCATTGAAAATAATTTTCAAGAATTGCTTTTCATAATTATCAAATCAATTTTTAACATCTACACATTAATGCGCTATTCACAAACATTGTCATCTGACCACTCGTCGACAAGTGATTCAGATATATTGCGAATGCTACTAATGAAATCAACTTTTCCTTTTTGAGAATTTCATAACAATATTTCCGTTCTAATTCATAAACGGTTGCACATCTATTTGCTAAATGTATAATTTTCGAATATTATTTTCAACATCATACGAACAATCCTGAACAACCGTACAGATGCTGCGTTTCAGCAGAAATACATTTCGCCTCAAATTTCATTATTAAAAGAGTGACGGATAAGTCAATTTTATAAAATAAGCACGTTTCCTGAAGCATAAACATGTATTGACTCAATTTCCTTGGCCCCTGCGGCAACGCATATTTCTAATAACTGCTCTGAACGTGAGCAGCACTAGCAGTGTAAAGTATTTCGAACTATATAATTTATCAGTTCTTTATTACCGTTTAATTTGACACAGAAAGATCAACGCAACATTTTATCATATTTATTAGCAATTACTGCGCATTTAATACACTGTGAATTTCAAATAACATCGTTTTCAATCACTTACATGTGGAATACAAAAAGCAAACTAATGAAGTAATTACAATTTATTAAGTGTATATTATACAGTGGTCTTTGAAGAAAACGTTGTAATGCGGAAAGAGTTCAGGTGAGCAATTTGCGTTTATTCTTTTCCTTGAGAAGAATGAAGAAAAAGTTCATTTTAGTAAACTTGTACGTCAGACATTTTTGTACTCCATGATTCACAAGATATCCATCAATCTGGGACAATATGCCATATGTCATAATATTGCCCATGAATATCCCCACAGAGATCCACTGGGATCTCATAAGGTGGAAGAAGACTGTTCAATGAATCTTACGCCTCAAAAATCCAATTATTTGTTGTTTTCAGCAAATGCCTAATGGTTGGCACCATTATGATTCTCCAACATGCATGCTGTATTCACAATGCAATAGCCATAAATGACCAACATAAATCTGAGCTGAAGCCACTGCAGATCTGAACATCCACTATCGTAATATATCTGTTATTACGAATGTGTTACCATGATCTTCGTCGAAGATAAACCCAGTTCCAGCAATATGTAAGCTTTTCTAGAGAACAGTCCACAGATCGGATTACCATAGGTGGGCATTATGTGCTGCCCAAATGGTATACTCTGTCAAGTTGAAGCAGCCATAACTATACATAGTGAATAGTAAATGTACAATAGTGAGTTTGTTCAATTCCAGAATCACAGGTACGGCGAATTTCGCAAATTCGGCAGTGTGCTGATGAAATATCTGAAACGTTCGGACGAGATTTCGCAAATTGGTTGCGGATCGTCTTGCTTGGCCGATTCGTTGTAGGACAACGGATTCAAGAACATCGTCAGCATCGACATCGTGCGGTCGGTGATCCGGAAGCAAATTTACCGCAAACGAAAGCGGCGTCCTGAGTTGACGTTTAGCAGTGGCGATGCTACAAAATTGGAATATGCGGACCAATTATTCAGTGCAGTCTTGGACAAAGGCAAAATTGATGCAATGATGTCTTGGAAAACGGAAAAATGCCTCGATACAGCCAAAGCAATGTTCGCCGAAGTTGATCGCGTATTGAAAACAAATGGCCGATATATTATTCTGTCATTGTGGCCATTATGTGCTGCCCAAATGGTACACTCTGTCAAGTTGAAGCAGCCGTAACAGGAGACCACTGTCACTTCCACGGCTATTCCTTTCTCTTGATTGTGTCGACTGTTTATTTCATGATCGGCGCAGAGACTATAGAACGAGGTGTGGAATCATGATGGTTTCCAACGTCCCATACAATTAACATTATGAATAAAGCCTGTAAACCATGGGTCACTGATATACGTGACCAATTCACGTGACAGTTGATCGTATCGAGATGACTGTAAGAATTCTCATTGGCGTCCAGTGTAAATTGTAATGGGGACGTTTTTTTCGGATGCCAAACTATCTGATCCTTCCTTATTCAGATTTACTTATCTTCCTATTTACAGACTGTATTACTTTGGCCTTTCTGATTTCTTCTACGATATTATACCGTCTTTGCTGCTTCCTTTTTTTCTCTGTTTTTCTGAGAAAAATTTTTCACTGACTCCATACCCAATTGAATCATACGCATCTGTAATTATATAACTTTCAATCCTGATTATCTTTCTCATCTGGCTCACTTGGGCCACACGAGTATAGTACTCATATTCCAGTATTATAAAGATCATAAATGAAACTGCAAATATAGTCTAGCTGAAATGCATTGCCATCTCATAAAAAAGTACTGTTTTTACCACTATCCTTTCTTTTGATGCGTCACTGCTGC
>NW_003526948.1:6144748-6154908 GCF_000181795.1 Trichinella spiralis
GAATGATTGCCTTTAAGCAGGTTCCAGTAATGGATGTATTGATGTGGTACTTGTGTGTCTGCAGCATCTATAAGAAACAAAAAAATATAGGGATTGGAATATTTCAATGTTAGTAATAATAGCGGAAAAACCAAATTTATTAGTCATATTGGGTAAATTAAGCATCGAATATCTGCACATTGTTGAATATCATTTACCTGTTAATTATAGACGATATGCAAGAGTGTGATTACATTTGCGCACCGCCTCTTATGACTACCAACAAACTAACTGACCACGAAAGCGACATTCTGCAATATTGTATGATAGTACGTAAAGTACGGTTTGGGAAAACAACCTAATTTTTGATGAGTAAGAGCGTAATAGCATAAATTAAAAGTGATCTTTTATTAATTTGTTTGCTAAAATGAAAGCTATTTTGCTTAAAGGCATGTAATGTGATGAGCAATGCAAATAGTATGAAAATTCATTTCATCAAGTTCATATGGCATATTAGAATCTACAATTAGTTGTGAAAAAATTGAAATTGCTATTCCTGATACTGACTGCACGCCATGCAAAATATTTTACATTATTATCAAATATTTAGGCGGAAAATAACTTTATAAGAAAAGAGGAAGGACTAGTTAAGTAATGGACAATGCAATTTTATTACATACCTTCTCTAAAGGATCCATAAAAGAAATTCCATTTTTCATTCTCATTACTGGAAATTATTAATTTTGCTCTGACATCCAAGCATAGAATGAATGTCAGTAACAGAAAATAGAAACCTGCTAGTTTCCAGCTGGCCTATTGTTGAAGTCCTATAATCATAACATATAAAACATAACTTATTTTTGAGTCATAGATGATTTGGGCGAGTAAAATTCAAAATGCTGCTTGACTGATGGTCATATCACACTAATATAATGAATTGCTAACCACAGAGAGCCCATTTTGAAGAGATGTACAAGACTAGGTAAACAATATAAAAAGAATATCACATTGACTCTGGTGTAGTAAGAGCGTAATGGCCTAAGAGTAATGGAAAACCTAAGGCAAGAAACATTTGAATCATTCTTGACAGTTTCTCAAATGCCCATCATTTAGTGTAAGACTGTTCTCCGAGCATTGCTAAAAGAATTTCATCTACAGGAATATTCAAAATTAAAAACCTTGTTCACTGAATTTTACTGAATTATGACAATTCACAGATAAGAATTTTCCAAATTATCACATTAGAAGCCTATTTTTGTGCAATATGCCTGTGATTTTATTCTATAAATTTCAAATGATCAAACCGAAAGCTTTATTAAATTTCTCAAAAAATCATCAATTGCGGATTATAAAAAATTTACATACCTATAATTGGCACACAATTGCTTGCAATAATCATAAAATTATTTTACAATATGCCGTAGTTCTGAGAAGCATGGAAGAAGTTTCACCGTACAAACTGGTGGATACCTTTAAAGATTCGAATTTATACCATGCATGAGCCCAATAGTTTGAAATGAATTGTGAATTTATTTAATTTCATAGCATTTGTAATGAAGGTTTACCCTGGGCGACTACATATTGTTCTAATTATGGAAATCACGTTGCATCGTTGTTACTTGACGATAATAAATTCAAATAGCCACGTATGTGGCATATACAAGGAGTTTAATCAATGACAAAGATGGTGAACGGGAATGGATGCAATGAAATGTTTACTTTTTATCAAAGTAAACGTTACCATGCTTTCATTTTGATTCGCAGCAATTAATGATCAATTTAAATGCAGTAATTTCAGAAATTTAATTCAACTGATAGTAAAAAAATATACATTGGTAAACATCTAACAGGTTTGATGTCTAAAATGTTTCATGTGCAGAAATTGGCAGTCATTCTGGCCGTTTGAAGAGAGTTTCTGATGGGCGACGTCCTGATGTATTAAAATATGAGGAACTTCAATTTTAGAACCCATTTATTCCAAAACTACTGTGCAGTTTAAGGCAAAACTCTCCAGAACACTATCTTCATCAATATAGAACTATAATAATCAGAAAAAGTCTAAATTTGGAAAACAAATTTTTCGCCGATTTTCGCCAAAACAACCAAGTCTATAGTCCATGAAATTTTGCAATTTTCGAGAAAAATTTTTTTCTTTATAAATCAAGAAATTAATTTATTGCGGTAGAGAATTATTCGTTGACTATTATAAAATTATCTAGACGGTTCCTGATTGCGTCATTTTTGAGATAAAACAAAAAAGTAAAACTGAGATAAGATTTTAACGGTATGGAATTGAAAAGGAATGAAATATGAAAGTTCAGTAATTGAGCATATGAAATTGTTTCATTAAATTTTACAACAGAACTATCAATGTTTTCAACCGTAAAAAGGAATTTATTTTTAAAATAATTGTTCCTGATTTTCATTTAAGCAACAGTAACTTTCAAAATTAAAAACCTTTGTTCACTGAATGTTTTGATTAATTGCAATTCAGAGATAAGAGTTGCCAAAAATTATCATATTGGAAAGGTATTTTCGTGCAATATGCAGTGTTTTTATTTCACAATTTTTAAATGTAAAAACCGACGACTTTATCAAATTACTCAAAAAATCATTGATTGCGTGTTATTGAAAATTTACATACCTTTAAATGGCACAGAATTGCTTGCTGTAATCGCAAAATCATTTTACAATACGCTGCAGTTTATGACAAGCATGGAATATGTTCCTCTGTACTTATTACTGCATACCTCTAAACATTCCAACAAATACCATGTATGAGCCCAATAATTTGACATCAATTGTGAATATATTTGTTTTCCTAGCATTTGTAATGAAGTTTCACCCTGGGCGACTACATATTATACTAATTATGCAAATCGTCATTGCATCGTTGTTACTTAGCGAAAGTTCAATCAAATAGCCACACAAGTAGTATCAATCAGATACGTAATCAATGAAAAACATGGCAATTAGGATCACATTCCAGAAAATGTTTGCTTTTCAACAAACAAAACAGTTACAACGGATATGTTTTCATTCGAAGCAATTAATGATTAGTTAAAAGCAATAATTTCAGAATTTCAGTTGATCGTAAAAAATCAGTAAATTAGTAGAAATCTGATGGAATCCATATCAAAAATGTCTCATGTGCTGTAATTGGCAGTAATTGCTGCCGTTGAAAGAGATTTACTGATGGAAAAATTCCCTATGTATTAAGATAGGCAGTAGACAGCTTTGGAGTGCATTTATTCTACAACTATTGGGTTTTTTCTAATGGAACTAATGGCACAACGTTATTGGTAATCATTGTGAATGTATAGAAATAAAAAAAGCTCCAAATTTCGAGCAAAAGACTTTCGGCGAATTTTGCAAAAGCACCTAGTCTATTGCCCATGAAATTAGTAATTTTCGAGAAAAACCTTTTTCTCCAAAAATTGACTTTATGAACATCAATCTTTCGAAACGATTAAAAGAGTACAATAAACGTATCCCAGCGGTTCCCGGTTGCGTATTTCTCGAGACATCCCGAAAAAAGTGGGAAGCATACCTATGTATTAAAATAGGCAATATTCTAAATTTAGAGGCCGTTTATTCCACAACTACTAAGTAGTTTGGGTTGAAAATACAGAAAGCACTTTCTTTTATCAATATGAAACTATATCGATCAAATAAATTCTAAATTTTGAAAACAACGTTTTTACCGATTTGCTCAAAATGACTTTTATTTAATTTTGATTTGGTTGGTTCCTCATTTAATTATGCAAGTACTTTCATGATTATTCCTTATTTTTATGTTTGATAGAACCTGTTGCAAACAAAAGTGTCTATATTCATCCCATGATTCACACACAGGTGAACTGTATTTATTCCATGAGACCTCAGTCTATCTCAGATAAGTTACTGCGCTGTAACTCATCAGACTCATCAAGTACAAAAGCTATCGATTCATTTTCTCAAACTTTTATTTCGACAGGTGGCAAAAGATACAGAAATAGAAATTGAAGTACACTATTGATTATACAGTGAACAGCGCTCGCACGCGCTACGACACCTCATTGCTCTAACTGCAACAATAACTGTGAACTCTTCCACACCACTACAAATACATAAACATACACATATATATTTTTTTTATTTATTGCTATATGTTGCAATTGTTTACAACTGTTGTTAGTTCGAAAATCAAAACGTGCATGAGCTACGATTGCTCTGTAGAAGTTGCTTGCAGTTTGTGATTATCACCCAATTGCGTGGATGACAAGAAATATTTTTGCATGCTGGCATGATAAGAGATTTATTCCTCACATTAAGGAATACCATCAGAAGACAAAAAAATCAAGCAAAATACTACTCATAATTGACAATGCTCCTCACCTCAGTAGCGAATTAATAGAACATGAAAATGGCTTGCACAAAGTTGTGTGTTTCCACCTAATATTCCACCTAATTGCTTGCTCAGCCAATGCATCAAGCTGTTATTCAAAGTTCAAAAAAGCGGTATAGGAAGGAGCTCTTGCAAAGAATTGGCCTTTCAGATGCTGACGGAGACAATATGGTGTCACAGCATAGGAGCATAAATTTGAAAGATTGCTCCTACATAACTGTGCAAGTGTGGAGCTGGATTTCAGGATCACCTTCGATCGTATTATAGAATAAACCACTTGGTTACAATAAAGAATGCGTAATCTAGTCGACAGATTACGATGATGACTTTTCAGGTGTGAAAGTAATGGTCAAATATCCTGAGTTATTGTAGGATGAAGTCGAGTAGTTGCTAATCGTTGAGGATACCCCATTACTTGGAACATTAACTGAGAATAAAATACTCGAAGCAGTGGCAAACGATTAAAATGGAGATGTCGATGTGTCTGATAAACAAAATGAACGGTTGGGCCATTCAAAAGCATATTCTTGCCTTAAAATCGTTTTCAAGTGGATGAAACAGCAGAAAGAATTCAGCGCTACTCAACTGATGCTAATGAGACATATTTGTCATGTCCCTGCAAAGAAGAAGCTAACGTCGTTCAAACAGAAGCGTACTGCTGATTATATAGAATATGACACAAACTAAACCTGGTGCTTTCTGAATGAGACGCTGAAGAATATAATCGACAAGGTAAATTACCGCTGCATGCAACTGAAGCCAGTAAAGGGCAAATAATGTTGCATAATAAATGGAATGTCTGCTATTCTGCGTCTAATTGAGGATAACAGCTATAAACGTTTCAATTATGTACATATATTTTAAAAACATTCAAAATGCATGATTATCTCAAAATATGATTATCCGAAGGACCCCCAAAAATCTGTCGGGAAAATTATAGTTCACTGTATTTTCCAAAGAGAAACGCTGAAAGCAAAACAGGCAATTGATTATGAATTCTATTCTAATATTCACTCACTCAACTGATTTCATTGCTTGGATCCATCTCGTCCATCTACAAAAAATTAATAAAGAATAATTAGAAGTTTTGAAATAAAATCACATTTCTCTGCAATTTTGCTTCATGTCGTCCGCGTCTCCTTTCTTGTATGCATCTGCAAAAATGACAAAATTTAAAACAAAATGTTCCCCTTACATGCAAGTTAATGGTTATGAATACACTACACTTACACATGCTATGCTAAATTGAAAATAACATTTTCAAGCAATAATGAGCAAAATCAAAAATGCAACTTATCTTAATAGCCGTTTTTTCATCATTCATGTCTATCACATTCATTTGATGCTATTCTAAGCCACAATGAATTATTTGCAAGACATTAAAATAAAATAAACAAAAGAAGACGTATCTGTTTTATGCATACACAACGGACTTTTCAGGGAAAATTTCTCATAGTTTAGCAACAGCAAACCATTAGCTTACAAATGCTACAAATGAAGCCTACTCAGTGAACGCTATCTGGCGCAACAGTCTCTTCAGTAAAACAAACAAGTATGTTGCTGTATATAAGATGTGGATTTCACGAAAGCTGAATTTGCATACTTGAAAAACAACCCTTTACACCCTAGCGTTATGGAACATAGCTTAACCGCACTTAAACTTAACTTCCTTTTACCCACTCACCTCGATAAAGTTGCAGAAACCTTCAATAAAAAATGGTCATTAATCTGAAATAAATTTCAACAATAATAAACGAGTCTGATTATTGAACATTTAAAACAACCGCCAACGAATAACTCATTAAATTTGACGCAAATACAGTTTTCTTGAAAATTATTTTCATCTCCATCTCGAATATGCGATTTAAGAAATTCATATTAGAATGACCAATTATTTCAAATATTCAAACATCGCCCTGCATCTGTCTCACTTATAACAGATTAACTATTTTAGTTATTTAGCATCTTAATAACATTTCCAACAAACGGTCTGCCAACTTATACGTAGAACTTCAAAACTCATGAGATAGCATTGCTTAATAATGCACTCAATATCTATTTTCAGTTATATTATTTCAATTACGAAATAAGTGAAGAGACGCGTAACTGAACTAAATAAGCGTCTTCTCCTGCTCGTCTTATTTATCTGCTATTCTATACCACAACGAACCATTTTCTAGAAATTATAATAAAATAAACAAAAAAACGATTCTGCATTATGGGCCTACGGCCGTCTTTTCGGTGAAAACTCCATACTGTTCACTCACAGCATACCGTTAGCCAACAATCTTTGCAACTTATGTCGAAAAAGCAAATGCATAGCACACATATAAATCTGCATAAAATTCATTGGTGAACAAGTACTATTTCGATTGTTCACTCTGCTCAGCGGACATAATTTTGGTGTACGCTAGTTAAAAAGCACCAAATAGCTATACCGCGCAAGCAAATTTGTATGTCAACGAAACAGGGCCCACTTCAGTTTGCCTTCAGATAGCATAATTCAAATAAATTAAACAATCAAATATTTCTGTTAATCATTATAATCGGCATGTATCATTAAAGTTAAGAATAGTCTTATAAAGTGCAAAAGTTGAAATCAGTTGTTAGAAATTCATATTGCCATTATCAGTGTTTATTTTATCATAAATCATCAATGCCTACGTAAATTATCAAACCATAAGCATGATTTATCATTTAATATTTTAATTACTGATAAAAGAAAACCTAGTATTTAGTTATCATATATGTCAAGCGTAGTTTAAACTGTTTTAATAAACAATCTTAAACTTGGTGAAAAATTATCTGTATTTTGGACTGAAAAAATCGCTTTCAAAAAAAGGAATACATTTCACAGAAAATATACAATTAAGAAATTAATTTCATACGATTTAAATATAAATACACTTGTGCAAACAATAAGAAAACAAAAAACATTAATTTAAACATTTACCTCAATGCACATTCTTTTAAACTGATTCTTGCGCATTCTGGACACTTTGCAACTTCTTCTAGTCAAATAGTATTCTATATGTTCCATTTGTTATAAACTTAGTAAGCAGCAAAACATTTTGATCTCCAGGAGTGATTAATGTTTGACAGACAATGACAACATGAACTATATTATAAACTATGCAAACAGCCTCTGCTCTTCTTTAATTTGTATGCAACAGTTTTATCGGTGAGTTGCATACCAATATACTGTACATTAGATATCCTAAATATTTTTAACTTCATTGCATTACTGTATTCGTGAATTCTGAAGCATAAAAAATTTGATTTGCATAACAAACAAACAACGCCCTTACTTATTCAGTCATTTAAGTAAAGTGCACAATAAATATCCATGCTGAGCATTCAGACAAAATACAGAATAATTTCAAGTTTAATACTTTAATTTAGATAGATCATTTGCTAGATATGGTCCTAACCGGGGGAAATTTTGCCTGAATTTTTCAACTGGTTGTTAAAAATCGTTTTCCCATTGGATGATAATGGCGTAGGTTCTCATTGCACAAGATGAGGTCAATAGCAATAAAAGTTCCTGTTCGACCAATTCCAGCACTGTAAATAGGAAAATTATTAAAATAAAAGATAAAGCAAAATAAACAAAAATTGCAAAAGTAAAAACGGAAATTGTGTAAATTTTCTTTTAGAAAAAAAAGGTGAACATACCTGCAATGGACAATCAGGGGACGTTTGTCAGTCATGCCAGATTCAAGTTGATTGATTTCTTCGAGAAAATTAACAACAGTACCAGGATTGGGCGGAACCCCATGATCCGGCCAGGCCAAAAATTGGTAATGGTAAACAAGACGAAATTCGGCTTCATCGTTGACAATTTTCTGCAAGCGTAATGTGCGTATTGCAAAATCTGGAGTCATCCTTTCTATCAGCAACGACAAACAGATCTCCTTATTGAATCCAGTGTTCCACGACTGGCCCTCTTCAGGCCAATAACGCACACATTTCGTTTGTATCTATTGCAAAGAATAAAAAAAAATTATGCAGACAACAAAAATGCAGTATCATAATGAAATAAATCACTTTTCCACGTTCAATTTCTTTCATAGTCATCACTATAATTCGAGAATGCTCTTACCAAACCATTAGCCAGAAATCATCGATAGTGTTGTTCAGACAACCTTGCATTGAGATATACAGTCGGCGCTTGAAATTAGCGGTTGTTCGTTCCAGAGAAAACCGCAAATTTCGAATTCCGCGAATGCATGCCCCTCATTGTTCATTTGCTTCGCTGATGCATTATAGTCCTACGCAATTGCCTGTAAACTGATGTTAAGGAACGTTAATTGATTTTCAAGCTACGCATTCATCATATATTTATTTTTTAAACATACAATAGTCTATAATTAATATGCATATAACAGTCTACAATGCAATTCTTAACAATATAACAGACTAAATGGGGGAAGCGTCCCGCATGCATGTCGCCAAATGTGCATGGACTATCCGGCGCATTGTTTTGAAAAACATCGTTATCAGAAGTTGTTTCATCGTTTTCTTCATTTTATCAAGAACTCGTTGATATGCTGCCATAGTTATTTCCAAATCACGCTTAAACTTAATCGCGCGAACCGTATTTGAACTCCTCCAAAAACTTCATCTGCTACCTGCTTCAGTACTAAAAATAACTAAAAAAGCTGCAAACTGGAAAAATAACAATAATATTTGCGCAAATAACTAAAGTATACAATTTAAATTTCCAAATCAAATTATTAAATAAATAACCATTCTTTTTTACAAAATAATTATTGTTTCGTTGAAATCTAAATGTTGTTATAGAGCAATATTAAAGTATATACAATATTGTATTATCAAATAATTATCAGCCCTAAATAATTTTCAAGTATAATTTAAAAATTCTATCATAATTTCAATTTGAATTTAACTATCAAATTTTGATTTCAATTTTTAAAGTAACAACAAAATACGTTTCAAAAATTTATTACGAGAGTCAAATTTATTTTAAAATACGAGAAATTCAAATTTAAAAAGTTCAACACAATATTTAAAAATTACAATATATTGAATTTTTGGAGACACTTTAAAATAATGACTTAAAAATTTACATTTAAAGTTTAAAATTTTGAAAATGCTGTGAACAAGTTCTATTTTATTACAGTTATTTTCACGAGATACAACCAAGTGTTCGCCATCTTTTTTTGCTCTGGTTCGTAAGTGCAACTGCAATTTAACTTTTAGTTTAATTATTAATTAATCATATATGCTTAAATGACAGCTTAATCGAATATATTTTTGCAGTTTATGTGTGATCAAATTTTACTTTTAAAATAAGTGAAAACGAGAATAAGTCGTGTGTAGTTAAGCAAATTATTAAAATTTCGTCTGGAAAGTTGTATCTGTTGTAGAAGATGGATGAATCAAATGCAAGCAAATTGCAGCAAAAGAAACCTGAAGAGGAGGCTGGAACATCGACAGAAAAGAAAGGTAAGCTGAATCGCTTGAAAAAGATGTGGGACGGGCTCATTCAGCACCTTTGTCCCAGAAGAACACGGAATGGCGTTAATTCAGATTCATCGTCAAATGATATTCCAAAATTGACAGTCGTTTTTGATTTGGTGAATTAATCTCATTGGCAATAATTTAAAAATTTTAAATTCGTATTAAACTTCAATCTTTTTAAGGATTCGACGTTGATTTATTCCACAAGAGAAAAACTGTTTAGTAATCAGGGAAAAAATTGATTCATAAGAGTAAATATTTAAATTTATTATCATATTGCTCTAATTGAAAATTATGTTTCAGTATTTCG
>NW_003526948.1:6154918-6155835 GCF_000181795.1 Trichinella spiralis
ACTTTATAACAAACGAGGAAGGACTAGTTAAGTAATGGACAAAGCAAATTCATTACCTACCTTCACTAAAGGATCCAAAAAACAAATTCCATTTTTCATTCTCATTACTGGAAATTATTAATTTTGCTCTGACATCCAAGCATAGAATGAATGTCAGTAACAGAAAATAGAAACCTGCTAGTTTCCAGCTGGCCTATTGTTGAAGTCCTATAATCATAACATATAAAACATAACTTATTTTTGAGTCATAGATGATTTGGGCGAGTAAAATTCAAAATGCTGCTTGACTGATGGTCATATCACACTAATATAATGAATTGCTAACCACAGAGAGCCCATTTTGAAGAGATGTACAAGACTAGGTAAACAATATAAAAAGAATATCACATTGACTCTGGTGTAGTAAGAGCGTAATGGCCTAAGAGTAATGGAAAACCTAAGGCAAGAAACATTTGAATCATTCTTGACAGTTTCTCAAATGCCCATCATTTAGTGTAAGACTGTTCTCCGAGCATTGCTAAAAGAATTTCATCTACAGGAATATTCAAAATTAAAAACCTTGTTCACTGAATTTTACTGAATTATGACAATTCACAGATAAGAATTTTCCAAATTATCACATTAGAAGCCTATTTTTGTGCAATATGCCTGTGATTTTATTCTATAAATTTCAAATGATCAAACCGAAAGCTTTATTAAATTTCTCAAAAAATCATCAATTGCGGATTATAAAAAATTTACATACCTATAATTGGCACACAATTGCTTGCAATAATCATAAAATTATTTTACAATATGCCGTAGTTCTGAGAAGCATGGAAGAAGTTTCACCGTACAAACTGGTGGATACCTTTAAAGATTCGAATTTATACCATGCATGAGGAATCCACGATCTTGAAAAGAATTGGGAATTGATT
>NW_003526948.1:6155845-6159718 GCF_000181795.1 Trichinella spiralis
TTTGATCATTTGATACGGTTAGGGTCGCGTCGTGCAGTGTAACCCGTCGAACTCCTGCACACCACCCTATCTCACATTCCTCCTATCCTTGCACTGCTATTCTCAAACATTTACTTATTCTAATACTCAAACTATAGCAGTGCTAAAAACTCACTATGCTCAAAAATTGTCCTTTGAAATGATCGACAAATTATTCAACCATTTCACTTTCCGCAAATGAACCCTAAACTCAACTCGAAAGGCATGGGACAAGAAAACGTTCAAATGCGGAAAGCCACTCAAATTCATTAAAATAATACTCATGATCTATGTCGAATTACACTAATTAACAAATATCTGAATTAAATGCTCGATAACTTACAGCTCGAATTTATATAAATTACAGACTCAAGAACTCCTCAGTGAACTTTAACTATTTAGCCTAACTCAAAGAATTATGCTTACCGAACTTACCCTCGTCCTCTTGGACGTCCACTTTCATCTTCTATTCTTCTGTATCTAAATGCAGAAGAATTAATTCAATGAAAAAATGTTATAATAAATAAAAAACAAAGCCGTTTTTATTGTTCTTCTTCGTCCATCATCGTATTGAAAACGCCATTGTTCATTCGCCGCACATCGTTCGCCTACAATCATTTGAAATGAGTTTCTAGAGCAACTAATAGTAGCCTCAGGAAAATTTACATAAAGTTCATTTCTATTGATTAACAAGTATGAAACGTATTTCATTTCGTTGAACAAATATTATGGAAGCCACGCATAAGCTCAAAAGCAAACAAATTGAAATTGTATGCAAATTTCAATTGAAACTGCACCACGCCTTTGTTTGAAAAGATAAGATTCTTCTATATCTAATAATACACCTTACTCAGTAGTTAAAGCAGAAATAGATCGAGCAAACATCGTTCCAGGCTTCTGTTAGTCAGCAAAGTCAATTGAACTTGCACACTGCTAATATGAAGTTAATTTTCAAATGGCCCAATTTGCATAAAAGACAGACACTGCGCACGTAGCGTTAAACACTGGCTTACGTAAGTTGAATATGCTACTCTAATATAAATTAGAACATAATGTCAACAAAAAATAAACAACGATTGAGCACACTTGTTGCGCTCTATGATAAGCATAATTAACTATATGAAAAATTTGATGTATCTAATGTCTTCAAATTTGGAAAACAATATAAAGTGATAATAAAATTAAACTGAAAACGATTTCTGTTTGAAAACAGTATTTTTCTGTCCTGCATATTAGATAATACTATACGCTTAGTGATATTTGACCTGCTCATTTCAAAGTGAAGTTGAATGCCGTAACCAAGCATAAACTGAAAATTTTATCGTCTTCTCCAAGTAAATCTAGACGATTACCTAAAATAGCAAATTGAAATATGGATTTCTTCACAACCTTCAATGTTCAACTTTATGCAATTGAGAATTCTGCTTTAAAAGTATTTCAAGTTTTACGCTTCTTTAAATTGAAAATTGCCTGAATACTTAAATATGCATGCATTCATAGCAATTTATCTGGAAAATAATTCTGAGTATTAAATCTTCACCTGAATGTAGCATCTTGCAATTGCACCTTGGTTACGCACCGCCACCGTTTGCCGAACAGCACTGTAATAAAATAATAACTATGGATGTGCAATATTTGCTTATTACTTAGTAACCTTCTTATCATTAATTTGGTAATTTAAATAATGTATATTACTGTATTTTTAATTATTATTTCAATTATTATCAATTTTCAATTATTCAATTTATCAACTAATTATCATTCCGTGATTTTATTTTTGAAATATACTTTAACTTAGTATTATAATAACTTTTTTACTTTTCCTCATTTTATCTGTTTTATTATTGCTTTATATATTCCTATAATGGAATTACGACATTTATGTTAAATGAGACTTGCATTTATTTCACTGAGAACATTGCAGCTGTGGTGCAGCCAATCCTGCTATCATCAGTTTGATTAATATCTGCAGTTTTTCATACACTTTTAATTTATTGCTTTGTGATCCATACCTGAATTTCAGATATATTTTAATGATGTTTGTGATTTTTACCTTTTGTACTTGTTTGCGCACAAGGAAACGTCCTATGATTTTATGCCAAGCTTCAGATTCCCGCGTGAGCCCAACAAAATGGTCAACCTGATTAACAGATACAGTTTTCCAATAGCCGCCACAAATTCACTTCCTTTCCACGGCTTCCCGTTAGTGCCGTTTTTTTCATTTAAACAAAATTAGAATCTCAATCACGTGATAGAATAACTTTCAAATTGATAATTTTAATTGTATTTCAAATGAACGACACATTTCGATCCCTTTTGAAACTGAACTTTTCTATTACAAGGTCAATATCAATGGAAATGTCAGAATGAATGTACACATTGCTGCAAATCTGTTCAGTCGTTCTTCTGTCATGGAAGAACGGAAATAGCTTTTTAGATATTTCACTACAGTAGAGCTTGGTTCTGCGCTGGCTGAGGTGATTGGGTGAGTGACGAAAATCTGTAGGAGTAAGGATACCATCGGGTAATAATCGTTTGGGCGCAATGCAAGAGCATCAAGCGCGTTAGCTGGATAATGATAAAGAAGTACGTTTTCACACTTTCTTTTCAGCGTGTAATTTCACACTTGAGTAGCTCGCTTTGGTCGTCGATATATCTTTACTTGGTGATCATCAAATTTTCTAATGGGCTTAAATCTTACTGATGGAAATGGACATATAAGGGCACTTAATGGCATGGCATTATTGCGGTGTGGTAGCAATTTGTCGAAGAACTACTGAATAACTTTCTCCAAAAAAGTTTTCAACACCCTCAGTGGGTAATATTCTCTGTTTTCTTTTGGGTCGATAGATCTGTTCATTTGCCTGGATATATTTCGAGGGAGGGATATTAAATCACTGTACAGCTTTTCAGCTGCTTCCAAAATCACACAAAAGCATTCCCCTGATTTACTCTTCCATTCTTCTAGAATTCACATTGTCTCAACATTGTGATACATCAAGGCGAGAGTCCTGGAGAGGTGTTGAAAGCGGCAAAGTTAAAGAAAGCACTTTGTTAAGAACCGCCAACGAAAGAACAATACTGCTTCGACATACTGCATCTCGTAACTCTGCTTTCGAGGCGGCGTTGCGGTCATTTCACTCAGTAATAAGCTGCAAAGAATCTACTTATGGCAGATACTAATAGATCATCTCGTTTCACAAAGCGTGCCAAGGTGGCCGTATTTTTGGTTCTTAAGCGTACCTTCTGCAATCAGCTTCTGGATGAAAGTTTTAAGCGCAGTAAATCTTTTGAAGGACCACAATAAAAACAAACCGACCTCTAGAATCACACCAAAACAGTTAAGGATGGCTTAATTTTCAGAAGACTTAGTAATGGTCAAAATCAAGCAGTTACTTTTTGCAAGCTTTTTTGTATCTTCAACTACTGAGAAAAAATTGCATAATTAAATCGACAATCAGATGCTGTATGATTGCTAGCGCATTCATTGTAGCGCTGCTATTTGACCATAGTGTTGTAAGTAACCGGTGCATTTTTCTGTGAAAATAATTATGTGACTGCTTCGTTTCGACGACATCTCTATCTTGTGTTGTCATCGACCGTAGATATCTGGCTACTGTTAGCTTCCTAATGAACCACAGATTATCTATCATTTTTGATTAGCATTTCTATCACACGCTGTCAATGAAAAGGGCTTTTTGCATAAGTGAGAGTTGCATAAACGTTTCAATATACAGTCTAAAAATTAATTTCTAAATTTCAAAATGATTGAAATACAAGTAAAACAATGTCTTCTTCCTTACATGTTGTCTTTTTTTCCTCTGTCAGACTATGTATGCGTTTCCGAACCACTTT
>NW_003526948.1:6163229-6165288 GCF_000181795.1 Trichinella spiralis
GAGAAAGGATCTCCCGGTCACATTTCTGTCGTGCATGACACAGAGTATTAGGTGGATGTTCTGATGAACCGCCTTAAATTTGCATACTTATTGTATTATTACAACTATTTTTTCCATTTTTTACCGTTTACGTGTTGTTATCCTTTTTTTTCAATAAAAAAGTGCTTCTATGGATCTGTTGTTTGAGATGCGTGGTTTTTCGTAATAATGTACAATTAAAATGCATTACAACTCATATTGTATTTACATTGCCTTTTTTAGATACTAGCGTGGTGGTGTGACGCTTCACATTTCGTCCAACATTTGCCCGCGTAGTCTCTTTTCGCTCACGCCGAACATGATTGCTTGGCACGGAATTTTCCAATTGGTCGACAGAGTCTCTTTTTGCTCACGCCAGCCGTTATTTACAAGCGAGACTCGTCTAATTACAAAATCGGCTATTAAAGTCTCGTTTATTTTTCAATAAAAAGTGCTTTCTGTGAATCTGTTGTTTCGAGTTGCGTGATTTTACCTTATTAATTTACAATTAAAATGCATTGTAACTCATATTGGTTTATATCATTGCTTTTTTATTCTAATTATTTTTGAATTATCCATGAAAACAGAAAAAAACATGTAATTAACCTCAGTTTTCGGGTGACGTCATTTAACTAATTTAGCAGCAAATCAATGCATTGAATTTTGCATTTACATTTTGCATTTTAATGAATTCTAATACCTACATCACGACAGATACGAATTCATTTGGAGAAACGTCCACCAAATACACAATGGACAGGGTAATTGTGTAGCGAGAAGGGTTTATATGTTTGGCAAAGCTCCAATTAAATTTTCTCCACAAACAGAGAGCATTAAGTAAATAAAGAGCAATGAAAAATCTACAGTAGCCATATTTATCAGCAGAAATGAATAAAATAAAAATTTGCATGCGACATCGTTGGCTTTGTTGACCTAATAGAAATCATTTCAGTTTGAGGCCGTCCGTGGATGGTAGCTCAGCGTTTTGATGGGAAAATTGAGTGAAGACAAACATTGAATCCAAACACTATTTTTGCTTTTTATTCATTATTATTTTTTGGAATAATTTCTGAAAAATAATTTTTCAATCAACATTCAAAGACAATGAACATTAACGATGAGAAGATGACGAATTTAGCAGTAAGTGGCAGCTTTTTCATATATAAGTCTTAATTGGTTAACAATATAATTTAGAATCGATATTGAGCATAATTTCTCAACATATTGTATGAAGAATTCTCAAAATCAGATAATAGGTGACATAATAATCGCCGAATTTCCGTACAATTAAGATTCATTAAATACACGTTGTACGCATTGTTCATCTATTATTAAAATATGGTCTTTCGAAAATCACCTTTGCAATAGCTAACATGTACTTTCAATTGACCATAAGCAAGCTTTTCCCCGCAAATTGTTCACTTAAAATTAGCTTCATTTGAGCTAGTTGGTTTTCCGACTTAAGAAAATTTTCAGACCTACGTAGGTGTGTTTTGGCTAAGTGAAATTTTGTTTTGTTATGGCGTTTTTTGTCAGATAGTTTATATTTTGACTGAATTGTAAATGTCAAGGTCATTTTTAAATTTTCAAATAGTCCTTTCCTTATTGATAGAATTTAGCAGTGCATTTCTTCTGCTCATATTATGGCTTAGGTTAGACTTTATCTTCAGCCAAAAGTTCTAACGCACTAAAAACCGGTTTCCAACGCTGCATTATGCAAATAACTATCGCTATAACGCTGCCTTATCATCAGTAAGGGTGCGTTTGTTTGTTTAATTTACGTGGCAATTAGTAGCATCGTTGAACGTTCTCTGAGTTCATTACGGGCGTTAAGTAGCTGCTGAAGTCGGTTGCGGAATTACTGACAAGTATTCCATTTTTCTGCTTTTTATTTTTTTAAAACTTTGTATACTCATTGTATAAACAGTTATTTTTTAATTAGATAGCATTTAATGATTATATTTTTTGTAATTCTACTGGGGTGATAAAGTGAGGACAATTTTGATTTAATATCATTATTGCAGGTTTAAAGAATGGAGCA
>NW_003526948.1:6166709-6169404 GCF_000181795.1 Trichinella spiralis
GGCGTTGTGATTTTATCAGGTTATTTTTCAGTTGCAGGGTGTAATAAACATTCAACTGATTGTTTGTAGTTGGATTTATAGTTCATTAACGAAAAAGGATTTTCTCAAGAAGATTAAGCGACCGTAAGGGGAAGCCGGGCGGTAATGACGGGGCAGAGACCAACCGGCGTTGGCGGACACAAACCACTTGTGCCAGAAAGTTTATTACACTCAAGCACACATCTGTACTTAAAATTCGCCATCCTTACTAGCAGTTTCCTCCATCTAACCATCTATAGGCCGTCAAATTTCATGTGAAACATGAAGATTCTGAAGCTGAGATGTTTTCATGTGGTCAAATAGGAAACCTCTGGACGTATGGTGAACAATCACAACGGCTGTATGACTTCGCCTATTCAACTGTGGAAGTTCAAATTCATGGGAACCTGCCAAAGTGCAATATACAATTGCGTGTGTCTCGAACATGGCAAAGAGAAACACAAATGGTGACAACTCTACTCTTCACATATAGCCAACATGGGCGTGACCGATGCACTGTTTTCAAAGGTCTGTACGCTCTGTACAAACTGTTCAAAAATTTTGAACAATTACTACAGCTGATATCAGTCACCTTGCAACAGACTGTAGAATTTTGGACATCTGATGAAATTATAGCAGCTGTAAGTACGCAACAGGAGAATTGTCGCCATAAAGTAGGGGAGATATCAATAAAAGTAAAAGTATTCGATGCTTGTTGCAACATATTGCTTCATAAGCGCCGATCATTTCGATCGCAGCGACACTGGGAATTAATGATGTGCAAATCAACTTACATCTGTCCATCTGAAGCCGGGTCTCCTAGCATGGAAGTACCATTTGTCATGCACTATTCCAACGCAGGGTGAAATGGAATGGCCCTCTCCATTTCACCTTACTCCTCACGATCTTCTTTATAAGTACAATGCAGAGCCACGTTATTCATTGCTCTATTACAATTGAAATATAAGTTTTCAAAATCTGCATTACCGTTTTCTGCTATGTTTTTATTGTGTATTTTTTTATTCCATTTTCTTAAGTCTTTCATGATAGCCATTGTTAATGGTCGAATATTCAGTGAAAAATGTAACTATTAAATTGTTCTACTTGAAATGTCGTATGTTGTTCTAACAAATAAAATATTGCAATAATTGATGCATACTTTTGATGAAGTATAACGAAAAATGGTAAAGAAGTATTCCAAGTACGACAATTACGCAACGTTAACATTTGCAAACTATGGTGAAAAATTATTACCCACTACGAGGCAGTTTTGCAAAATTCAAATCAGCAAATATTTAAATTGGATAATTGCATTGAAATTTGTCGCTTGTTGTTCAGCAGTGTTTATGGAAAAGAAGAAGAAGAAGAAGAAGAAGTTCTTCCTCAAAGATTTTGTTCAAGCCCATATGTATCGAAAGATGATCGAAAAATGAATAAAAGCTGAATAGAAGGAAGATGGAAATAAGGAGAAAGAGTGATAGAAGAATTGCTAGAAATATGCATATTCTGAAGTTAGTTATGATGAATACATTTTGATTTGAAATTTCAAAATAAAAATGAAAAAAATATTGCAATTTTTTTCAGATAAGAGGAAAAAGGTAAAGAAAAAATAAATAAGACAAACAAGAAAAAAAAATGGAGAATTGATTACTTTCTTTTCCTTCTACAATGAGATTACAAATCATATTTCAGATTAGAACTATGAAATAGGAAAAAATGAATAAATAAAACAATAAAAAACAAAAAATTGATAATATTGTAATTATTGATAAATGCGATTAAAATTAAAATTAGATTGGGATTATTTTAAGAACTGATACGGATAATATTGCAGCCAATTGACGATTAGAAGTAATTAGCAAATGAAATATTAAGATTAATTAACTAATGGAATTTCGACTAGTATAACCCAATGAAAAGCGTATGAATAATATCGAATGTTCGTTAGGCGAGTCTGGTTTACAAATGACGACCGGCGTGAGCTAAAAGAGACCATCGAGCTATTGAAATTCCTGAATCTACGAATCACGTTTGGCGTGAGCGAAAAGAGACTACGCGGGTAAATTTTCGACGAAATGCGAAACGAAACACCACCACGCTAATATGTAAAAAAAAGCAGTGTGAATACAGTATGAGTTGTAATGCATTTTAATTGGACATTTATTAGGTAAAATCACGCGACTCGAAACAACAGATTCATAGAAAGCACTTTTTATTGAAAAATAACGGATAACAAATACGTAAACGGGAAAAAAAATGTAGAGATGAGTAGTAATAATACAAAAAGTATGCAAATTTAAGGTGGTTCATTAGAATGTACAGTAATATTAAGTGTAATGTATCACACCTATTTGAGCAACAGATCTTCTGACATACGCGATCTTCTCATAACGGGTTTCATTAAACGAGTCTCGTTTGTAAACAACGGCTGGTTTGAGAATTAACTGGTCCGGGAAATATTGATGAAATTCCGTGCCAATTGGCATGTTTAGCGATATGGACAAGGACCGTCGAGCATCATATTATTCTGTATCTCCTCATCACGATCATTCGTGAGTCAGTAGAAACTACACGATGTATTGATGAAGTATATGATAAACAACACACGACCACACTAGAATATATTGTACCCGTGATCGGAGACAGAGCGAATCATCTCGAGTCACTTTGGTGTTCC
>NW_003526948.1:6169414-6170210 GCF_000181795.1 Trichinella spiralis
TCTGATTCTTTTTATTTTTGTGTTTGACTTTTTAAAAACCTCTGACACATGAAAAAGCATTGCATACAAATAAGTAAACACGTAACAAACCATGGAAAAATAATGCACATGGACAAGAAAGAAGACAAGTGGAGAAAGCCAAGATCGGTGAAAGGTTGTGGATAGGTTGGATCGAATCGTTTGTTGGTCAATTGCGTTCGTTGGTCAATTCCGTTCGTTGGTCAAGTGAGGTAAGTATTGGCACGTTGGAGAAGATAGATACGATTTGGCGATGTCGAGTGTGGAAAGCTTCTTCATTACAAAAAATACACAAAGACACAATACACAGACGTAACAAAAGACCAATACTGCGTTATTTCTTAACGATGATGCTCATGTAGGATTAGTTAAAAAGGGAAAAATCATGTTTGCCATTACTAGTTGCCAGCCAGCAATATTAATTAGTTTATAGGAACAAAAACAAAACAGTTAAAATGGGGGAAAAATCAAATAATACACGTAATACATGTAAATTAATAATCTATTTAAAAGTAAGAAAAAAAAATTTTTTTCTTTTAATATAAACCAAGAACAATGCAACAACAACAACAACAATTCTTTATTAATGAAAAAGTTTATTTTTCAAAAAAAAAGATAAATGTGCAATGTAATACAAAGAAACAGATAAAGTCTGGCATAAATGAGTTCTGCGAAATGGCAAACATGCCGGAAATGGGACTTGAAATATTTAATGCAGGTGGAGGATGGAGAGACCAAAAATGGGCCCCATCCTGGAGCGTGAAGCTCCCTTCCCTTA
>NW_003526948.1:6173216-6175247 GCF_000181795.1 Trichinella spiralis
ACCACGCTAATATGTAAAAAAAAGCAGTGTGAATACAGTATGAGTTGTAATGCATTTTAATTGTACATTAATTAGGTAAAATCACGCGACTCGAAACAACAGATTCATAGAAAGCACTTTTTATTGAAAAATAAGGATAACAAATACGTAAACGGTAAAAAAATGTAAAGATGAGTAGTAATAATACAAAAAGTATGCAAATTTAAGGTGGTTCATTAGAATGTACAGTAATATTAAGTGTAATGTATCACAGTAATTTGAGCAACAGATCTTCTGACATACGCGATCTTCTCATAGCGGGTTTCATTAAACGAGTCTCGTTTGTAAACAACGGCTGGCGTGAGCAAAAAGAGACTCCGTCGAGCAATTGAAAAATTCCGTGCCAAGCAGTCATGTTCAGCGTGAGCTAAAAGAGACCATCGCGCAATTGAAAATTCTATCTACCAATCACGATTGGCGTGAGCGAAAAGAGACTACGCGGGCAAATGTTGGACGAAATGTTAAGCGACACACCGCCACGCTAGTATAAATGTAGCCGTGGCAGGCGAGCGAGCGCAGTTCTCGTTTGACGTTGTGTTCAGTGCGGTGGTTGCGTTGCGCTGTTCATTTTGTGTGTGTGTGTGTGTGTGTGCGGGCGTGTTTGTGAGAAAATTTTGATCAATCGTTATGAATATTATAAAAAATACAATCGACAGCGTAACAGTTTCAAATGAAGAAGAGATGACGTCATTGATTGCCGGTAAAGCAATAACGTTTTTATGTCATGAGGAAATGGAAAATGGTTGTATAGTGACGACTGTTTTCCGTTTGTTGTGACGCATGTTTCACTTGTTTTCACATCACTTCCACGAATGTTGCTGAGCATCGCATTTGCCTTGAATGAAAGGCAAAATCAAATGAAAACAGGAAACATGTTCTCAATCGAAGTTGCTCAAGACCGATGAGTTGCTTAAACAGTGAAGAAGGAGGATAGTATGAGCGGCTGAAGCAGTCTAAAGGTTGAAGCTAGGCCGTGAGACAAACAGCATCGCCATCTTTCGGATGAAGTCATTCTGGCTGTTCGAGTGATCCCATATGCTAGTTTGTCATTGGAGTAAAGAGGTGGCTTGGTTTTTTAAGCTCAAGTACATACTCCGTCAGCATGGAAACGTGTGGATGGAAGGATATTTTGTGATCGCCGGTAGAAGATGATCGCCAAGTGCATTCCGGAACCTGAGCCACTGATAATCTTGATGTGGAAATGAAATTAAGAACAGAGACTCCAGAGTAAACATGACGAAAAGGAAAATGTCAAAACAGGTAGAAATGACAGGAAGAGCGCCACATGAAATGAAATATGTGTATTTTGTGATATGTGAGATAAGCTGTATCTGTACATCAGAATTTAATACTTTCTGCAGTATAATGTGCAGTGCTGAAAAGATGCCTGCAGATCGTCAAGCTTGGCTTTTGAAATGTTAGAACGTTCCTGCAGAATCTATAGAAATTAGTGAACTGGAGTGCTGTTGAAAGAAGCGAATGGATGTATTTGAAGAGGGTCGGAATGGTGAAAATGGAGATGAATGAATGAATGAATGATGGATGGAATTGGAGATGGAGATGGAAAAAGAATTTGAAGAAGAATATGAATGGCACCGAAGACTACGGATACAAAAGAGAATGTCTCGGCTATGAGAAAAGATCTCCCGGTCACATTTCTGTCGTACATGACACAGAATATTACTGTATATTCTGATGAACCACCTTAAATTTGCATACTTATTGTATTATTACAACTTATTTTTACATTTTTTACCGTTTACGTGTTTGTTATCCTTTTTTTTTTCAATAAAAAGTGCTTTCTATGGATCTGTTGTTTTGAGATGCGTGGTTTTTCCTAATTAATGTACAATTAAAATGCATTACAACGCATATTGTATTTACATTGCCCTTTTTTAGATACTAGCGTGGTGGTGTGACGCTTCACATTTCGTCCAACATTTGCCCGCGTAGTCTCTTTTCGCTCACGCCGAACATGATTGCTTGTCACGG
>NW_003526948.1:6175660-6179181 GCF_000181795.1 Trichinella spiralis
GAAAATGTAAAACACGGAAGACACGATGCAGGACCAAAAAGAAGGCAAGAGGTAAATGCGATTTATTTGTAATCTGTAAAGAAGGGGCTAAGGATACTTCGAAAGGGGGAAGTTATTCCTTAGTTTAATGAAATTACGCAAGTTTGTAGAATGTAACACCCCCACTAAGATACTTTTTCACTGTAAAGCTGTAATTTTTGTTTTTCATATTTTGTTAAGATTAGGTATGACTTCATCTTTAGAAAGATGGAAAGTTAAATAACTTTATTATCACTTTATATTACTTTTTCAAATTTCGCAGCATCACAGACATTTCGTAAATTACGTTTTGTTAGATTAACTTTGTTTTTCAGCATACGCAGCCAGTATGCTTATATTTTTATGAAAAGATTTTGCGATGAGTTCGATTTATGTAGGTCGTTTTTGAATTTTCAAATGAGAAATTCATACATGCGAAGGCAGTTTTGACTAAGTCAATTTTTGTTTGTTATAGCGTTCTATCGGATAGTTTATATTTTGACTGAATTTTAAATGTCAAGGTCATTGCTGAATTTTTAAATACACTTCAATGATTGACTTAACTCTGCATTTCAACTCCTTTTTCAAGTAAATTGAAATGAGTTTCATCAAATGCTATGCATTCGCTAGATAAGTGGTTCGCTGTGCTTGAGGTTTCACTTTTCCTAATTTCATAGCGTTCGATTAGAATTAATTCCGCGTCCAGAAAATTTTCCAATCAACTCAAACCGGTTTCTATTGGTACAGTATGCAAATGAGGATCGATTGAAAATTGCTTTATCATCAATCAGTAATGGTGCGCTTGTTTGTTTAACTTGCGTGGCAAGTAACAGCATCGTCAAACGTCAAACGTTGCGGTTAAGTAACTACTGAAGTCGGTTTTTAACTGTTGAAATTGATGAATAGCGTTTCACTACAGTTTGTTGAAGATCAAGATTACGTTAATGCAATGGCAGAACTCTCTCATTTATAAATTAGCCTATTCGAAGTGATCTACGTGTTCGGGTTGATATCAGTGCTGTTCGATATTCGACATCCATACATGACAGAATGGCATGAAGTTTACAAACCAGAAAAATTGCTAATTTATCTGATACAGTATGATTAATTTGTACCTGTGTACGTTTAGTGGCATGCAGTAGTGAATTCTTGAAGCGCTGTTAAAGAAATGTTTACGCGATTTGTATTTTGTAAAAGTTGGTCAGTAGCATAAGGAAATAAAGCTCGAATTTTATAAAGAAGATCGCATACGTTTTCAAAAGAGAATTTCATATGAATTTTATGTATTACAATTGGGACCGCGCAACTCTCTCGTAACAGTCGCGGATAAGTGATGACGCCTGTTATATTCCAGAATCAGCGTAGGAAGATGAGAAAAAGCTGAGCTGATCATGCTCTACGACACCCTTGCAATCAGCTACCGTAGCATACAGATTTGTACCTGACGATCAGGCAGGGTACGGCAGTGCGGAGGCACGTAGCAGTTATTGGTGGTGTGCGATTTTGGTGAGCGATCGATGGCGTTGTGATTTTTCATGGTATTTGTCAGTAGCACGGTGTAATAAACATTTCAAATGATTGTTTGTTGTTCGACTTATAATTCATTCATGCCAAATGACTTCCTCAAGAAGACTAAGCGACCGTAAGGTGAAGCCAGGCGGTAATGACCGGGCAGAGACCAACCGGCGCTTACTGACACGCCCACTGTGCCAGAAAGTCTATTACACTCAAGCACAATTCTGTACTTAAAATTCGCCATCCTTACTAGCAGTTTCCTCCATCTAACCATCTATAGGCCGTCAAATTTCATGTGAAACATGAAGATTCTGAAGCTGAGATGTTTTCATGTGGTCAAATAGGAAACCTCTGGACGTATGGTGAACAATCACAACGGCTGTATGACTTCGCCTATTCAACTGTGGAAGTTCAAATTCATGGGAACCTGCCAAAGTGCAATATACAATTGCGTGTGTCTCGAACATGGCAAAGAGAAACACAAATGGTGACAACTCTACTCTTCACATATAGCCAACATGGGCGTGACCGATGCACTGTTTTCAAAGGTCTGTACGCTCTGTACAAACTGTTCAAAAATTTTGAACAATTACTACAGCTGATATCAGTCACCTTGCAACAGACTGTAGAATTTTGGACATCTGATGAAATTATAGCAGCTGTAAGTACGCAACAGGAGAATTGTCGCCATAAAGTAGGGGAGATATCAATAAAAGTAAAAGTATTCGATGCTTGTTGCAACATATTGCTTCATAAGCGCCGATCATTTCGATCGCAGCGACACTGGGAATTAATGATGTGCAAATCAACTAACATCTGTCCATCTGAAGCCGGGTCTCCTAGCATGGATATACCATTTGTCATGTACTATTCAAACGCATGATGAAATGGAATGGCCCTCTCCGTTTCACCTTACTCCTCACGATCTTCTTTATAAATACAATGCAGAGCCACGTTATTCATTGCTCTATTACAATTGAAATATAAGTTTTCAAAATCTGCATTACCGTTTTCTGCTATGTTTTTATTGTGTATTTTTTTATTCCATTTTCTTCAGTGTTTCATGATAGCCATTGTTATTGGTCGAATATTCAGTGAAAGATGTAACTATTAAATTGTTCTACTTGAAATGTCTTATGTTGTTGTAACAAATAAAATATTGCAATAATTGATGCACATTTTTCATGAAGTATAACGAAAAATGGTAAAGAAGTATTCCAAGCACGACAATTACGCTACGTTAACGTTTGCAAAGTATGGTGAACTACCCACTACGAGGCAGTTTTGCAAAATTCAAATCAGCAAATATTTAAATTGGATAATTGCATTGAAATTTGTCGCTTGTTGTTCAGCAGTGTTTATGGAAAAGAAGAAGAAGAAGAAGAAGAAGTTCTTCCTCAAAGATTTTGTTCAAGCCCATATGTATCGAAAGATGATCGAAAAATGAATAAAAGCTGAATAGAAGGAAGATGGAAATAAGGAGAAAGAGTGATAGAAGAATTGCTAGAAATATGCATATTCTGAAGTTAGTTATGATGAATACATTTTGATTTGAAATTTCAAAATAAAAATGAAAAAAATATTGCAATTTTTTTCAGATAAGAGGAAAAAGGTAAAGAAAAAATAAATAAGACAAACAAGAAAAAAAAATGGAGAATTGATTACTTTCTTTTCCTTCTACAATGAGATTACAAATCATATTTCAGATTAGAACTATGAAATAGGAAAAAATGAATAAATAAAACAATAAAAAACAAAAAATTGATAATATTGTAATTATTGATAAATGCGATTAAAATTAAAATTAGATTGGGATTATTTTAAGAACTGATACGGATAATATTGCAGCCAATTGACGATTAGAAGTAATTAGCAAATGAAATATTAAGATTAATTAACTAATGGCAATTTCGACTAGTATAACCCCAATGAAAAGCGTATGAGTATATCGAATGTTCGTTAGGCGAGTCTGGCTTTACCAAATGACG
>NW_003526948.1:6179191-6245347 GCF_000181795.1 Trichinella spiralis
TTTTGATTTTCCTTGAGCTAAAGTACATGCAAAATTAATTTTACATACACTATTTCTATTATATTTCTAATTTCATACCCACTGGCTGCTTCGGAATCTGATGATCGAACCGATAATTTACTCCATATTCGAAATTTTCCAAAATGCACCTCCTGCCTTAAATACATGTAAAATGAGGCACAGTGAGCATAATTCGTATGATTTGTAATTTCTTACCCAACGGCAGAGCTGCTCGACTTCTGTGTTGTACCTTTTTCATTACCAAATTTATGTTTAGCATCGTATTGAGCAATCACAGCTCTTCTCTTTCTACAATAAACGTAGAATAAAATTTATAAGCATTATTCCAATGATTTGTAAGTTTTTACTCTAGCCCTGTTCTAAGCACTCTTTCAAAAGAAGTTTCTTTGCGGATATGATGCCCACGAATAGCCTGCAATGCCAAATAATCACAATAAACGTTAAGTTTAATAAAAATGTATAGTTTAAGATATATACAAAATTACTATAAATACGGGTTTACATTCATCTGCTTAATAAATTGAAAACTGTTCAAGAAATTCAGAAAATCATGTAAAAAGAAGCAAAGTTTATGAATTATTAACAGAATGAAACATGCAAGACACCTTTTCGATTTATAAATTTTCAGCTAAAACGGATATTACAATGAAATTGCTAAATGCAGTCCGCTTCGCAAAAATCTAATAAATAGAACAGAAATATTACCATAATTAATAAGGAGCAGCCAAACACAATTATTATCAGCACAATGATAATTAGGGCCATTTGGAAAGCAAGGCTATTTGTTATTAGCCGAATATAAATCTCCACAGTAGACAATTCTGAAATTGAATAATATTTGCAAATTCCCTTGGTTTTGCATGAATTAAACTTACTTTTTTCACAAAACGTTCCTTCGTATTTATAGGAGCAATCACATTTATATGCATTGTTCGTGACTTGAAGACATGCTGCATCATTTTGACAAAGTGCTTTTTCACAGCTGCCAATTTCTGTAAATGTCAAAAAAAATGCACAAATTACACTTACTATTAAACACTTCCTTTAAATATAATGATCAGAAAACAATTTATGAAAGAAATAAAAATATACTGCTCAATCAAGTAACTTACTCAGTTCGCAGTTAGTACCAAAAAACTGATCATCACATTCACATACATTGCCTGATTGAAGCAAAACGCAAACTCCTTCATTTAGGCACTGCTCATTTGATTGACACACTTCGACAACTGAAATATAGGTTTGAAATCAATGTAAACAGCATATTCAGAGGGATGTACAGTGTAGAAAGGAAGTGCATATTCGCTCATTGCTGATATTAATTACAATAAAAAGTAAAATAAAAAATGACGTAATTACCATCGGTGCAGTTCATTCCTGAAAAACCGTTGGTACAATGACATCTATAATTCCCTCTGTAGTTGCGGCAGGTGCCTCCATTTAGACACCATTTGCGCTCACTGCATAAATCTGCAGCTGAAATATTAAATTACAGATTAAACTCGCTACTTTAACAACAGTCAAAATAAAAATTACTTCAAAACTTAAAATCCTCCATTAAAAACTTTACACTGATAATATATGCAATTTTTTTTAAAGTATTACTTTCTTCACAAAATTCGCCAAACTGCTCACTACGCAAACAAACGCATACAAGCTCAATTTCTGTCGCTTTCACCTGTCCCTTTTGCCGTTCGCATTTCTCTTTGAACGTTTCATATTCAATCCTAATATACTTGGAGAGATCGCAAACTACAAAGTCCTCTTTGGTCTCCTTGCAACATGAATCTTCCGCTCCATCGCAACTTTTATTTTCTGATACCATATCCAGCGTAGGACGATACCTATTGGAAACAACTTTACCACACGTTTGTGATACAATGGACCACTCAGTCCATGTTCCTGCGCAAGGGCACAAGCATGATTCTCCGTAATTTCGTTCTTCACAGTCCCTTCCATAGGGATGTTCTTTTTCAGATATCACTTCGTAAGTGAATTCTTTACAATCTCCGGCTTCCAATAAATAAGTACAGTTTTCAACTCTAGTTTCGTTGCAATCCGTGTATTCGTCGTTCTGACAAATAAATACATCACATTTCATGTCATCACAGTCGTATATATGGTCGTTTGATAAATTCCATGTTAAGAATGTTGAATTTAAAAGTAAACATCGGCAATAACTGCCGTGCGACAAGTCAGGAAAATTAGCAAGAAGTGTGCTTTCATATGTGAGCACGGAAACTCTTTCATCACAATCAGTATTATTACAACACCCCTTCTCCGCACATTTAAACAACATACCGTCAACTGTACCATTTCCGTTAGATATGTATTCATACGGATAACCATCACATGATAGTCTCTCGGTTTGCCCGCACTTTTCAACGTGAACATTTTGCTTCACTGTAATATTGTTTTCAAAGATTCGGACCCCAGGATGTATTAGAATATTCGATGCTACAGCTTGTTTAAAATTGACACCATCAAGCATTTGCAATTTCTGAGAATCAGTGAAAGACAGTAGTTTTCCGCCTTTGAAGGATCTCGAACAGAATCGATGTAAATCCTCGATAGTGACTTGTCCATAAACTTTTTTGACTTCGAACATATCGACTACTGTTAGGCATCCGCCATCATCTAATTTTCTTCCTCCATAATTATCCCACGTGCTGGAAACCGGGCAACCTCCATCAGCACTTCCTCCCATAAGTAACCAGATTACTGACACGACCAGTGAAACTTTAGTCACCGCCATCAGCACAGTCTAAAAATATTCTGTTTAAATATCAAATATGTGATGATTTCTAGATGAATAAAATAAACTGCATCAGAAACTGATGAAAGTATTAACGGGACTTTATTAAACAATAAATGTTTCCCTTCTAATCAAATAAAAGTTTACCATCAGAAATTCAACTGAAGTAAAGCTTTAGAAAAATATAAATATTCAGCGGTTTTGAAAAAAAGCCTAGTTTATTATAAGTACATTTATAGAAAAATTGCACTGTAGAACAAATTCAGGTCAATCAACAAAGAAATTAATAAATTAGAAATGGAATAATTTCTTTCTCTCAGTAACCATGATTATTTATTCATCAAAATATCTAAAAATACTACTTACCAAATTTGATCGGAGAGAACTTAGGCAAAAAAGACACTTCATCGCAGTCAAAACGAGAAAATAATGAAATCTTCTTATATCATGCCATTTATAATGAAGACACTTTAAAATGTAAGATACATTTTAAAGAGCCTTTTAAAGTTCATTGTTTAAAGTTCCTTTCACAAGTTTAAACATTTTTGTTAAATTCAAATTACATGATTTTGAAAAAATATGATTTGTCTTCAATGTTTATTGGTATAAAAAAATAAAAACAACAGTGTTCAAAATTATTTGCAAATTTTTCGAATTACCAACCTATATTTAAAAAAATCAAGTTCAATTGAAAATTGAAGATCGTGTCGATTGACGATCGCAAAAACTGTGCAAATATTGTTATTCACAACAACTCATATTGTAGCGTTTTCCTAAAAAATAAAAAACACAGAAAATTGTAAGATCTAGGTCACTTCTAAATCAAGTACGTTACTACAACAGACAGACATACATACACACACACACCAAAGAAGCACAACAAGATCCCTACTGTATTTATCGGATATTCATGGGAAGTTCTTATTTTTTTAACAGATTAAGTACCTATGCTACATCTTCTTTTTCGCTTCACCTTTTCTTGAGTTGGCAATATTATGTATTCTTGCCATTTTTCCGGAGTATAGCGCTTGCAACTGCTGCGGCTCAGACTTTCTTCGTTTAAAGTGCTACTTTGCTGCCTGTGTCATTCTCCTCGGATCGGTTTGGCTCATCCATAGCGCCATTCCGCTTCGTTAGTTGATCCGCATGCTTCCGGTTTCTTTCTCCTGCCACGAGTACTTCATAAGACAATTCTGCTGTCTGATGATCTATGATTCCTGGGCTCCATCCTTTATTCAGCTCATTCTTTACCCACAATTCTTCTCCTATCCTGAATTCTCTGCTCTTGCTCTTCCTATCGTGATACATTTTCTGCTTCCATATTTCGATATCTCTTTGGGTGTTCAAATCCGGCTTAGTTCGGTCTAACAGTGCCGGTAATCTTTTTCCCACCTGTAATTCTGCCGGAGATCGTCCTGTTGTCTTGTGTGGTGTATTTCTATATGATAATAATAATTTCTGAACTCGCCACTTATCTTAACTTCATCTTTTTTCGATGCACGCATTCTTCTTGTATATGCTCTTATAAATCAGTGTCTAACTCACTCTCTGTCTAACTCTGTCTAACTCTCTCTTTGTATTTCTCTCTATCTAACTCACTCACTCTCTCTCTCTCTCTCTATCTAACTCACTTTGTCTAACTCTCTCTCTGTCTCTCTCTGTCTAACTCTCTCTATCAAACTCACTCTCTGCCTAACTCTCTCTAGTCTAACTCACTCTCCTGAAACGCCTCTTCTTCTACTATCACTGTTATGTGAACCATTTATAGTGATTTAGTGAACCAATAATCAAATCACTGATTTGCATAGTCAATAAATAACCCTCTGGTAACGTTATTCGGTTACCTGAAGTGTAGTACACTTCGATGTTGAGGCAGCTCTCTCTCTCTCTTCTCTAGAAATGTAGTTTATGATGGGCAGGAAACTAAAATATCGAAGCCTCTTGCATATATCTCATTCATTACAGATTGCTGTTAACTTATGAAACATCTTGTAAAATAATTCCTGATAAATCTCAAGTTAAATTAGAAATGAAATTCTATATGTTATACGTGCAGCATAAATAAGATGTAAGACTAAATTACCGTTTGAATTTCTATTCTCAGCTGTATTTTGAGGTCAATTACGAAGTATTTCAAAAAAACGGAACTTATAATTGTAATCCAGCTTTCATCGTTGTGGTCTACTTTATTTTTCTGTTTTTCTAAATTACGAGAAATTGATTTCGATAAAATGAAATGAAATACGTTTGCAAGCCACACACCGTTAGCCTAAGGCGCATTCGCACACAGAACAACTCCCTTTTATACCTTTGTGCTTTTAATTAGGAATAGCATCTGTTTTTAATTTGCATTTCAATCGCATTATTGGTAGAATGTGACTGAACAAGTATTTACAAAAGAAATACGACATCTAGAAAATGTCCAACGCAACCCATGATTATTATTTTATAGCAATTACTTTTCATTCAATTCGTTTTATAACTTTTCATTGAAAATAATTTGAATTTTGATGATAAAACATGCTAAAGTACTGAATCGTTTTAATGGGACAAGTTGTAGAATGATTGTAATACTGTAAGCATGCAAGTCAGTCAAGCAATCCAACGCTCTGTTATTGAAAAGAGTATTTTGAGAACAAATTAATCTGCATATTCGAGAGAAACAACCCTGGTATAGCGTTATTCGCTCACTTGCTTGATTGTACTAAAATTCCATGCCGAAACACATTTTTGCAGAAAATAAGTTTCAATCTTGTAATCTCGAAAATGTGACTTAAGAAATTCAAATCGAAATAATCACTAATCGAAAATATGAAAACATTTTAAATATATTTATTTTCAGTTATATATTATTCATGGTTCTGCTATTAAATAATTCATTATCAGCTATAATTTCTCATCTCAGCTACATCTAATTCAAAACCGTGCAATTTACTTGGACAAACGATTTCTGATGATTAAGGTAGACTTATTTTTATGTGCTTTGAGCAAATTCCATTAAGCAACAAATTACTTGAAATGTGCATGAGATTTATCCCAAAATGACCATACATAAGAATATGATTCTTCAGAATTCCACTTAGAATAATTAAGTGAATACAGAAAAAGTGTATCTGATAGGACTGTATTTATTTAAAAAAAGCAAATATAATTCAAGACAATCAACTAAAATATTTTACATCTACGTAACAATTCATTATGAATGGCAATTATGATAAACGCCGTTTCCTTCTCATTTTATTATTAAAAACAATACATTTCACCAATCAACTATTTTTAACAATCACACAAACTGTTCTTTAACACTACTATCAACTAGGAAATAGCACTGTATAAAAAGAACAATAATGCAAACGTGCAGGAAAAACTAATTAACAAGAAATTAAATTTTATATTGTAAAGCCTGGAATAAAAAATGTAAAAATGAATAAAAGAAGAGCTTACTTGATGGATGTACTGAAATAAACGTGGTTCACGGCCATTCTGTTTTCTGATCACCAATTTCGATGTACCTTTATTTGATTTTTCCATTTCTGTCCTGTGCAAATCTTCTCGAGATTGTAGGATCTTCCTTGTTCATCCTGTTGTCTCATAATTTGAACTTATTGCATGTGATTGATTGCATTGCATTTCAGCAACTGTTGCGTACATCATTGAAAACGACCAAAAGCTGACAGTTCATCAGTAGCTTTGAACAGTATTGAATTAAAATTCCAAAAATTCACAAATCATTATGGTCGATTATCACTGGATGGAGGGTAGCATTTCATTGCGCAATGCAACTTCATCATCGACGTTATCGTTGGCAGTTAAGCTGAGCACAAAACGCTGTAAAATTAATTTTCAAATTCTACCGTTATCAACTAAAAATTTATAAAATAATACCCTACAGATTAAGGGAAGAAAAAAACATTTGTACAAAAAGCTAGAAGAAGAACAAGCAATACAGTATTGATTAAATTTTCAAGTATTAATTTATGAACAGCAAAAGTCGACGGATGAATTATTAAATTTTATTAGATATTGTTCAATTTGATACATCATAAAATTGAAGCCCAAATAAAATGCATTTGATTAAAAGAAAATGTTCAATAACAGCCGATACTGCTTTTCAAATGGACAAATAAAATACTGATCAAATAAATTTCTTCCTCCTGCTCCGTCAACAGCATTAGCGAGCGTATGATATAAAGCGTTTATTGAGCCGAATAGCAGAGCAGAATAATTGTAAAGAGCAACTGTAAAATGACGCACAAACAAAATTATTATACAGCATTGTTCAGATAACGACCGAAGTTGAGCTGAACGCTCAGAACAAATTGACCATTCTTTTCCTTTGCCGATGATGTTGTCTAAGCTTTCTTGCTGTATGTTGGTTGGCTTGTCTCTCTCTCTCTCTTTCTGTTCACCAAACAGTTTTCGATGACCACCGATAACAAACATTTTTGGTATCAATCTTATCCATATCTGCTCACGCTTCAACACATCCATCACAACAATCATTCACAGTTGAACAACATAACATTTGTGAAATAAAGTGAAAAAAATAGCAAAAGTACAGTTTTTCAAATAAACAGTCAAAAGTTTTGAAAAAATATTTTTCTATATTGCAATAATTTCCAGTAGAAACATTTTCACAAAAATGACATGCTTAAATATGACTTTTTTGTCACTACTAAATGATTACCTATTCGTTGAGAGAATCGCATAATTGTAAATTGTATGCATATATATGCAACAATCAACTACTGCCATATCGGTTGCTATTTTTCAAATGTTCAACAATTTTTCCAAAAATGAACAACATTGAACTGAAAAAGTTGAAAAGTTTCATTTCTGCACAAATAATTAGCCATCAGTGAACAGAAAAAGCGAATGATTCATTCTCATCATCTTGAAATAGTTGTTTCAAAAATGCGTGAATAAATGTTTAAAAAAATTAAAAGTTCATTCAAAGAGTGTTTTTAATTGCTTAATTCATCATGTTAATTATTCAAAAGATTGCTATAATTGATTTCGATTTGATGAACAATTGGTGTGTCCTTGCGCTTGTCATGGAGAAAATATTTTCCAACGTATTGACCAATTTACAGCTCCAAAAATTACCAATAATAAATTATTTTATTGAAAAAAAAATTACAAAATCACTTTCTTATTTGTTCTTATTATTGTTTTATTTCCGTATATTTCATTTACTGTTTTCAAATAGCGTGCTTTTCAGCTTTCAATAGCAATACAGTCATTATTGTTCAGATAAATAAATACCATTGTAAATTTGAATAATTTCAGTGTAAATCTTTCAGGATTTGTTCAATTAACAAGCATAAAATGAATGTGACTAATGGAAAATGGAAGAATAATGCTTAACAATGGAAAAAATGAAATGCAGCGACAAAAAATATTAAATATTTTCATGAGGAACAAAATAAAAAAAAGGAAATTTAATATAATTTTTTCAATACATACACTCTTAGTACAGCGTAAAAATGATAAGGTTTGGTGCTATTGTTTGGATATTTTGATTTAATAGCATCAAAATAATGGTCATTTGAAATGTAGTTTGTTGCTGAAGCAAATGTACAAATTGCAACAACATGTTTTGAAATTAAAATTTCACGAAAATACACACATTCATTCATTCATTCATTCAGTGAATATACGGCTATGAATATGTACATATATACATATATATGGCTTGATAAAAATGCAATCTTACACAAGTGCAGTGGCAAATTTCACTTATCAGAGCAACCGCAGAATTGGAAGAAGAATTATACGAATGCAAAATTAGCATTATTTGTATATTTTGTGTTATTTTTCAATTGATCACCTGTCATCAGTTTGTAGTGGAAGTTCGAAATTTAGTCAAGTTCACTGACTGATCTGACCAAGTAGCACAAGCAGTACGTGCACTGGTTGATCGTCGGTCCGAGAAATCTTCTCGAAATGAACTAATAATAATGATAATAATTATTAATTGCTTGATGAACAAACACCAACGAACCCGCACGCTATTTTCTGGCTTGTCGTGGCGGAAAATTCTCTCACGTGTGCTTCGAGCGTGCGTTCGAGTTGTCGTCGTCCTTGTGTGGCAGAAAAAAGTAGTAATAATTTCACGTCAGCGTCCTTGTGACGACTGGAGTCGGCAGAACAACAAAAAGCCAACAGTGGAAAAGAACCAAGCACCCGCTGAGGGTGCCCATTTGAACAACGTCCTCTGGATATTCTTATGGAAATCGTTCGCTTCGCTCAAGGACCTCGACAAGGCGAAAAAGTGATAAAACGACAAAAAGTATGCTTTGAGTGTAGCGGAGATGCGCACAGATGAAAGCACCGAAAAAATGCCAATATATCGAACAAACGGGGCTAACAACAAGGTGGTATTGGCCACCAACAAGGTGAGCAGAAGTATTTCGATACTCGAGGGCGTGCGGGCACGAAAAGAGGAAAGAGGCTGCGACGCTCCAATTTCTCAACCCCACCAACAAAAAGCCCCCCCCCCTTTTCCCCCATGGACTGGTCCATGTCGGGAAATGAAAAAAATCCCGTCTAGATTTCCGCTCACTTCAACCTCTGTTCGAAGAACTTTGTCACAAATGATTGTTCTTGTCATCTATGCCCTTCAAAAGTAGGGCCATCAATTTTCAAATTAAACCGGACAAATGACGCTGTTGCATTGAGGTGGCAATAATCGTCGCTTTCTCCAATGATTTGTCATTTGAATTTATTTTCGGCGGACCGCTGCTTATAAAGAGTCTATTCGCCGACTTTCTCCCCAGTTTCAAGCGTGTTGCCGCCATGGTTCACCTTCTGTCGTTGTTTTTCCCTTTCGTTGGCCTGTCGATAGTTGCCCAAGCAGCCAAAGGTAGAACATCCGCGTGGCATTTGAATGAAAATTAGTAACATTTTTTTTCTTCATCTTTCATGTAGATTGTGATGGCACTTTGCGCTTCGATGTATTGAACACCGTCGACGACAGGGAAATATTCTCTCACCGACTAACTGATTCTCTGGAAGACTGTGTCAAAACGTGCTATTCAAAAAGTGATTTCTGTTTCTCAGTTTTGTTCATGCCGTCCAAAACCGGGAAGCACCAGTGTCTTTTGTCATATCATGCAGCTTACATGTGCTCCAAGCGCAAACTCATCTCAGAATATCCGCCCGTTCAAGAACCAACACTAGTTGAATGCATCCGTTGCGTAGGATCAGCCGAAACAAAAGGTACGACAAATCCTTTACGGACTATTTTGGTTTTACCTTTGGATTTTGTAAATTGAAAAATATGCACTGTTGCATATTTTTTATACGACCCAATATAATAAGCAAAATGCAGAAACGCATATGACTTGTTGAAAAATATTTAAAATTTGAGTTCCAATATGCGTATATATATACATAATTGAAAAGTTACACGTGCATTTTGCAACAATGCAAGCATGATGCCGTGCATTGTATTTGTGCTTTGGTGGAATCGGTGAAATTTGAGATACATTTAAAAACTTTGTTATAATGAAAATAATGTTTCAAAAAATCAGCATTGTCATAGTTTCATTTGTAGGAAAAGAAGCAAAAAAAGTTACAACCATGAGTACACCAAGACCAACAGTGACTGAATCAGAAGAGAGTGAAATAATTGAAATTAAAACTGAAACTGCCGAAGCAACTACAGAAGCAACCACTACAGTAGAAGAAGAAGAAGAAGAAGAAACAACAGTAGCAGAAGAGCTGGAAACAACTACAACAGAAAAGTCGACAATGACTACAGAACAAGAAACTGAAACAGCGGCTACAACGGCTGAACTTGTAACAGAAACGGAAGAAGAATCTGAAATTACACCTGAACTTGAAACGATCCCAACACAAGATGCTAATTTCAGTACAACATTAGAAATTACAACTGAAGAAGAGACCAAATTCACACCAGAATCCAGCACTGCTGCTGCTGCTGCTGCTGCTGCTAACACGACCACTTCAGTTAAAGCAGCAACAGATCAGAGTGAAGAAGAAAGTGGAGAAATGATTGGAGAAAGTGAAAAGTCGGATGAAAATCCAGAAAACAACAACAACAATACTGTTGTTGATGAAATTGTCGAATCAAGCGCCGAATCTGAAACTAAATCTGAAGAAACGATCGAGAAATTTACACCGGAAATTGCATTAGAAGGTTCTGCAGAAGGAACGACAGAAGATTTGATCGGCAGTTCAGGAATGAAGATCGACGAAAATGAACGTATGTGCCCGTTTTGTTTTCAAACTGTATAGTTTTATCATTAGCAACAAATGCACACATTAATTAATACGATGATTTAGCTGTTGAGTGATTTTTGAAAATAAGTTTTAACCAACTAATAGTTAAGAGGTACTTTATAGCGTTTTTTGAGATTTTTTTTGCATGTTTGCACAATTGCAAAACTGCGGTAGACTTTTACCGTTGAACGACGATGTTTGCAGAGCGATGTAGCATAGCATGTTTAAAAGTTCTCTAGGACAAGGCCGTAATCATGGTACAGCAGACCAGTTAGTGTTGGTTTTATTGATTAACATCAGTATTTCGTCAAATGAGAAATCATGCATGCATGCATTCATGCGAAATTTGCTTATCAAGATTATTACTTGATTAGAATTTTGATAACTTTTCCCCATTTCAAAAGAAAAAAGATCATCGTAATTTTTCCCCAATTGTATAAATAAATATACAATCAGTGAACAAGCAATCAGCCGTAGCAATACAAATTGTGCTGAAATCTTTTACGCTACGCTATTTGCAACGACTTGAATTTGCATATATATTAATTTTTAATTTCAATTTTAAATTGCACTGAAACAACAACAAAGTTCGTTCAATTTAAAATAAGCAAAATGAAAAAAAACAATAATTTTTGTACAATCTAGATTGAAAGATAATAAAATTTACATTAACCCTATTCTACTATTACCGTGCAATTTGTAGAAAGTTTATTATTATTATTTGTTTTGCATACTTTTAGGTGCTAACAGTACAACTGACGACCACACCTTGAAAGAAATAATGGAATCAGAAATTGCATTTGTTACAGAAGAATTGGAATACGAAGGTTAGTTAATTAATTAACCCATAATTCTATTTTCTTTTTCATCTTACTGTTATTAATTAGTTGTAAATTTCCACTAAGAGTAATAGTACAAAAGTTTGGATCCATTTTTAAGAATTAGCACTACAGGTAGCTTTAACGTGTTAGCTTGTTGGATGTTGGATTATTAAAGACTGAATAATAATAATTCGAAAGTTTTGGCTAATGAAGAGAAGAAATTAATCTTACTTTCACAAAAATGCATAGCAAATTTCCCTGACCTTAATTTTAAAATGGAAAGTGATTTTTGGATAAAAATCTAGTTACAAACAAGGCTAGCTGGCCGCCTGCCTGCCTGCTGGTGTTTCATATCATCCCAATGCATTGGGTCGAAACACCAACTCCGTTACATTGGAATGTTACGGTCATTTGTAGGCAATATAATGGAGCTCCAATTTTCATCATCCCATACTGGAAAATTTTTATTTATCTGTGTGAAGACTTTTTGAAATATTTATTCAACACGCTTCATCTTTCTTACCAACCACTTTTCACTGATAAAGATTTGTCTGACACTTCAGACGACAGAAAGCATGACACAGAAATAAGTGACATTGATTTATGGTTGTTTGTACACAGTGAACAGAATTCCACGAAAAAAGCATAGTTAATCGAATCTGCAAATTTAATAATATTTTGAGAAACATTTATTTCTAATTTAATTTAATTTAATTCTTTAATTTTAACCAAATTTTTAATTAAATTAAATTTCTCATGTTTTACTTTTTGCAGAATTTAAAGAGCCAGCCAAAGGCAAAGAAACTACCAGTGCTCTAGGATCTGACGAGTTAGAGGTCGATGAACTATTGAGAACCAGTAACAGAAAACAATGAATATTGATTGCCGTTAATGTTTTGCTTTAAACTGATGTTTTTTTAGCTGTTCAAAAAATTTCAAAAAAACCTGACGATCATGATTTTACCGACAGCGACGAAAACGTAGACGAAATATTCGCCGACAACAGTACCGCTACAATCCCAAGTACGAACAAAGAGTGTAAGTTCACCAATGCTTTTGAAACTTGCTACCACCAAAATGAGATAATAAGAAAAACTAATTTACGTTTGTTGCTTTCATTTTTGATGATTCATTTGTTAATCAGTATCATGCAGCAGTTTAATTTCGAAAAAATAGAATGAGACAAAAAAGTTGAAAATGCTCAATTTAGTTAGCCTGATTTTAAAAAAATGATTTGTTTAAGCATTGCGCAAAAAGGAAGATCGTGATTTTGTTGATTCGATTGAAAGAGCGATGGCCTTTGAGCACGATGCATCACCTGAGACAGTCCAAACTGCCGTTTCAAACGGTTAGTAATGCACAGTATTATTTGCATCTTGAACAAACTAACTAACTAATTGGGCACAACAATTCTGCTTAAATTAAATTAAATTAAATATTTTCTCGCTAGTTATTTTTTTCCATTTCTCGAAACCAACCCAACAAGTAGATCAATGTAAAAAGTATATAATGTGAAAAAGGATTTCGAAATTTTTGAAAAGTATCCATTTGTATAATATGTAATATAGTCGGTTGTTTGTTGATAAATTAGGATCAGACGAATCTGGCGATGCGGGGCATAATGAACAGAAAGAAGTGGAAATTATCGACAACGAAGACGACGACAATGACAACGAAGAAGAATTAAACAATGAACAATCGTCCTCTTTGATTATTCATGATAAAAAGCCAAATTTTGATCTGAAATCAAATTTCGACCAACAAACTGCCGTTTCAAATCAACCGAAAGCTTTGTGCACTGATGGATTGAGCTTTCAGACCAAATTGGCCAGCTCACATTCCGGTATTGTTTATTCACAAGAAGCCCCGGCTAATAGTACTCAGGACTGTGTTGAAATCTGCCATGCACGACGTTGTTCGTCGGGTGTGTTTTTGAAGCCTGTCTTGTCTGGTGAAGCTGGCAGCTGTTTGATGGCTTTTGGAGGAGAAACTTGCGATGAGGATCTCGAAAGGATCACTCGTTACGACGGTCCATCTCCAGTGGAAATCCACTGCATTCGATGTGGTATGGTGTTCATCAGTTGACAATTGAATGACAAATAACATTAGTTGGTTTTGTTGTTTTTTGTGCAGGATCTTACTCGCTAGATTCGAAACCACAGATAAGCAAAATTCCCGACAAAACAATTTCCAGTGAAATTAAAAGTATTGGTGAATTCAATTTGAAACTGCATATAGCTATGTTTCATTTTGATTTTTTCAGATCTTGCAAAAGAAGATAAGCAAATCACTACTGTTCCAGATGTGAAAACCAAATTACAATCCAAAGCGCAACAAAGTGAGCAAAATTGTTGTATATTATTATTATTATTATCTGAAGCAATACTGAAAAACTTTAAAATGAAAATTCAAAACTATCTAAAGCAACTATTTCATTTTGATTATCCAATTGAACAGAATATCCAATTTCTTCACACACACACACACACTACATATAATATTTTCGAAATTCAATTTCTCATTGTTGTTAAGGTTGTGCCGGTAGAATAACTTTCGAAGTGGTAGAACCGAATCGACACAGAAAAGGTGACTTTGTTACACATGAACTGGCAAGATCCGTAGCCGACTGTGCTCGCATTTGCTTTGAACGTGGATGCACAGTAGCCGGCTTTAGTCAAGCGTCAGTCGAAACCGACCCAAGCTTCTGTTTGCTTTCATTCAAAACTGACACGTGCTCAGGATTGAGCCGCGTTGATCAACTGAAATCTGCCGAACATTCCGTACAAATACAGTGCATTCGATGTGGTAAGTGGAAATTGATTTTTGCGGTACAAACTGACCGATTGATTGATTGATTGATTGATTTTAATCGATTGTTGATGGGTATATTTTTGAATTTTCAAGAAACAGCGTCAACATCTGCTGAAAAATCTGACAAACAACCAGAAACTGCAGCAAAAGAGAGCACCATTGTAGCAGTGACAACAGAATCTGCGAAAATTGTTACCGAATGTGAGGGTGAAAATTGTACACCTGCCTCTTCCAGTAGTACATCAAGTGAAGAAACAACAAGCAGCGAATTGATCAAAAAAGAACGATCTAGGGTTCCTGAAAAGGAAAGTAAGACTTTTGCAATTATAATCGATCCCATCATAATGTTGATTTCACAGAAAAAAAACGCAAGTTCCACAGCGTTTGTTGTTGTCGGCACGAGTTGATTGATTTTGAATATTTTCTTAGAATGTTCCAACGATTTGTCCTTCCAAGTTTTCCAACCTGGTGAACGACAAACAGTCAATTTCACGTCAGATCGTCGCAGTGAATCTGCTGCCCACTGTGCCCGTCTTTGCTACGAATCCGAAACTTGTGAACTGGCCGCATACATCGCAGCCCCGAAAGGTTTGTCATCAGGAGTTTGTCTGTTGTCCGAAGATGCCGGCTATTGTGAATCGAATGCTGAACACGTTGTCCAGCACAGCAGCGTTTCTCCGTTCCTCATCACATGCATCACTTGTTCCAGTAGGTTGAGCACGAGCAAGTCTCAGAATGAACAGTTGTCAGTATGCGCAATTTTAACGACGTTATTCAATTGCAGAATGCACTTTCAACGTCAAAAATTACGTCCCGGTGAAACAAGACGATGCTGCTTGGGATACGTTTTTTGACGACTTTGAAATGCAAGTGGACGCGAAAAATGTGCACGAATGCGCTGAAAAGTGCGCCAGCCGACGATGCACTTTAGCCGTCTACAGTGGTCAAACGAAGCACGGAAACTGTCTGATGACAATAAAAGCGAATCGATCCTGTGGAACCGAAAAATCCCACGAAATTGTCGATACAAGCGGCAAGTTGCCGGTGCTCATCGACTGTGTCCAATGTGCCGCCGCCTAGTTGTGCCCCACGGGCAACAACACCGCGCTACTGCATCCCCACGGCATGACTCCCCCCGCTGGCTAACAGAATCGCTCAACAGCTTTAGCATTAAGCTTTTGTTTTGTTCAATTGATAAGTTTTATCATTTTCCTTTGCTGCCAATATATACATATATATATATATATATATATTAATTTCTTACTACATCCACTAATGCTGTTCTAAAAGCAAAATTTTTTTCAAAATGGTTATCGGTTTCTATTAGGAAGCGCTCTCTAACAAACTAGCTGCTGTTATGCTACAATATTCAACATGTTACAAATAAATAAATATTCACTAGCCAAAGTTGTTCGTTGTCGCTTGTGTGCTTTCGAAAAATTTCCAAATCCTTCACCAGTGGTACATTTATTTGCTTTTTGTTTTACACTACAGTATGGTTGGTTATCACTGAGAGAAATGGAATTTTTTGGTTCTTTTTTGAATAACAATCAAATCAAAACTGTGTTTATGGAAATTGAAGAATCGGAAAGAAATGAAATGCAAAACTGAGCTCGTCTAAAATCTAATTCTCAACTTCTGCTTGAACAAGCTAATGAAGAGAACAAAATTTTTTTTTTCTGAAATTTTCATCCTGCTAAACAATGCTCGTTTGCAATATTTTATCGTCCCATTTATTATAACCAAAAATTCACGGCTCTTCGAGTTGCACGTCAATATGTTTACACTGGTGGAATATTTATTATATTTGCTGTGCTCGATATTTAAAGTTTTCCAAACAAACAACGATCATTTTTCAATTAGAGCCGCACCGAATGCGCTTGAAAACTTGAAAACCCTTGACGAAAAAGAAACTCAAACATTTGACAAAAAACTTAGCAAATGATAACTTGGCTTATGTTGCTACACAATGCCAGTGACACCTGTCACTGTGTGAAAGCTAATTATAAGCAGCTTTTGCGGCAATAAATCTTTCAATATCACTGTACAATATGCAAATAAATATGCACATTTATATCAATGTGATTGATAAATTGTTTTAGATAATAAAAAATGAAAATATTTTGTACATGTTGTATATTTAAAATCACTATTTGAAATGGAATAATACTGCGTAAAATTATCGACAGACAACGTTGTTCACTATTATTTTTCTTCCATGAAAAAGATTCGTTTTATTGTTCGTGAATTTTAATATATTCTCACGTGAGCAACGTGTAGCATTTGAAAATAACTTCTCCTTGTAAAAATAAATGTTCTCAAGCATGTTTTCAATTTAAAATGATAACTTTTTGCATGGTGCAAAAAAGAAAGGTTGTAAATTTTGATATTTCAAAGCTTTCTCCTCATAGCATCTGAATCAAACTGGACATGCAACGAGCACACAGTCGATGACAAGCAGTCAGTTAGTTGCTCATTCATGCTTCACGACTGAGAAAATGTTTTCATACAAATGCAAACAAATACTTTGAAAAATTAAAATAATTGTGCAAATTTAGCCACATATAACAGAAAAGAATTTTGAAAATAATAAAAACAAAAACAAGCATTCTAAAATTAACTAGCAAGCGGTGAAAACAATGTTATGCCACATACAAACATATATATATATGCCCATGCAGAGATGAAAGACAAAAACTTTACATATTATTTGCATAAGTAATAGTAATTGTGAAAATATTTTCAGTGAAATAATTTTCCAGTGCTTTTGCTCTAGAGTGTTCTAATTCGTTTTATATGAGCTATAATATTCAATGAATAGTTTTCACAATTAAATAAACAATAGACAATTAATTATAATAATCAGTCAAAACAAGTAAGAATAATCGATCGCTGTGCACACTACTAAAATTCATCATATTGCACATCACAATGCGGTTCACTTCTTTGCACAATATATATGCATACGCATAACGTTAGTTAGTTCACAAGCAAATATTACTACTACTACTACTACTACTACTCATTGTTCCCCCCCCCCCAAGTTTCAGAAAGCACACGTAATAAACATTTATTTTTACACTGATTTATGTGGAAAGAAGCATTAACTTGTTATCGATGTTGTGAAAATGAAACTTCAAGTTAATTTATTTTTGATAAAATGACAAATTAAATAAACCTGACACAAATGTATGGGATTGATGATCACTTTGCAGTTGTAGAAGATTGTTTGCCGCTTGTATTTCTTGTCATGCCATCAATCTGCGTTGTTCTTTTTGCCATCGCCGTGTCACTTTTGCTGATAACATTCAGCAATAAAATGTCATCACGGCGTGGAATCTGCGACATTACCGTTGAAAACTGTGAATTCAAACTGTGAGCTGAGACTGCTTCCACAAAAGCTGTCATGGCAATGTCTGCTGTTGTGTCAAGTTGGCTTTTTCCTGTTATTTTCACGACGACGTTAGCCGCACTGGTACAAAATTATCAAACGAATAAACCCGGCCAAGAACTCGAACGAGCCTGCTACAACGATGTCGGCTGTTTCGACAATGTCGGAAGCTTCAAACACATGAAAGTGCTACCCCAATCGCCGAACGAGATCAACACCACATTTCTACTTTTCACCCCAGAAAGCAAAACCAACGGTACCATTCTGACGAAAACGTTGCTACTGAGCAATGCAAAAACTGAACAAGTCAATTGGAAAAACGACATGTTCGTATTGGTGCACGGATTTGGTCAGTTTCCATTCTGGATGGCACCAATGAAAGATGCCCTTGTTGACCAGGTTTGAATAATTTGGTGAAAAGTCGAAAAGTTAATTAAAGCGTTTCTGCTTTACTGTATTGTGCAATTTCAGAATAACAATGTCATTATTGTGAACTGGACTAGCGGATCAGTTGGACCCAATTATTATCAAGCTGCCAGCAATACACGTGTTGTGGGAGCTGTATTGGCAGATTTTGTCAGCACTTTGGTGAAGTCGTTGAAAATTTCATTAAATCGCCTAACTCTTGTTGGCTTCAGTCTCGGAGCCCACGCATGTGGGTTTGCAGGCAAAAATTTAAGCGGACTCAGTCGCATAGTTGGCAAGTGGATGAATGCTTTAACATTTAGAGAAAAAAAAGAAAAACATGCTGTTCAATGAAGAATTTTCTTTTCACAGGTCTTGATCCAGCGGGTCCACTGTTCTCTGGAAAAGAATCTGAGGCTCGCCTTGACTCCAGCGATGCAGAATTTGTTCAGTGCATTCATACAAATGGTCAGAGTTTCTTCAGAGGGGGTTTGGGCTCTGTTCAGCCTATGGGTCATGTGGACTTTTACGCCAACGGAGGTCTTGTACAAAGTGGATGTGCTGACGGTTTGGAAGAAATCATTCTCGACCTTTTCCACCTCAATGGTAAAACTTACAAAACCGAATTCATGCAAAATATTTACTTTTCTTGGCAATTATCCGCTCATGTTTAGGAACTATTCTCGAAGAGCTCACCTGCAGTCACAGTCAAGCACCTGTACTGTACATCGAAACAATCAAGTCTTCCAGTTTTTCACAAGCATGCCAATTCACTTCAGTGAGCTGTGACTCACCGAACAGTTGGTTTCAAGGCAAATGTTTCAACTGCATAGCTAACGGTGATTTACCTGCCTTTGGTTATAAATTAACAGAGCAAAAACAGTTCAAAGGACAGTACTATTTTACAACGTTGCCAAAAAATAAGCACCACGAAACCTACTGTGGTATGTGTGTCGTTTGCTTGCAAATGCTTCACCACGTACACCGAACAACAATACATTAAAACACTTGTAGGGAAACAATATGGCTTCAACATTATACCCGATCAAGCGGTCAAAGGTTCAATAACGCTCACATTAATGTTCAGCAATTTGCATTCCATGAATTTCACCTTCCAACAGTAAGCCTATCTACCACGCATGCATACACATTCTGACACTACACGACAAGTATAACTGTTAAATTTCCTTTTCAGCATCGATGAAACTCTCGAAGAAAACAGTCATGCAATTAAAATTAGTGCCGTTCCAGAATTTTATCCGGAAATAACAAACATTACCATTATTTACGAAAAATATTCCAGCTGGATTTGGAAAAATGGACCTGACGAATGGGTATTGAAATCGCTCAGCTTGTTGGACATGGAATGCAACATGTAAGTTTGCGGTATAATTTTTCCTTTTTACCTTTTGCTCTTTTGAATTGCACAATTGTACCCATTCGATATATATACATATATACACGATTAAGCGAACAGAAAAAAAACAGAATATTAGCTCGTTAATTGAACAATTGACGCATTTTTCGATATCTGACTGAAAAACTTAAAAAAAAGTACTTGATACTTGCTTCCCTCTTCAAAATCACTTATACACCGTAAAATTAATGCTAGTATTTTTCACTTTTTGATATGTTCGTTCGTATTTAAAAACATTTCAATAAACGTGAAATATAAATTTAAATCAATCATAAGTTTCAAGTTGTCAACATTGTTTTCGATTTTATTATTATGTAGTTGAATGGTATAATGTACAACGTGCAAATTTAGTCAGTCCTAATGTTCAAAAATTATCGAAAAGAGGAAAAAACGTTTTTCTCCCTATTTTAGACACGAAGTGAATCCGAACGTACTGGTCATCAACAAAATGGCTACAACAGTGGACATGTGAGACAGATGTTGTGCAACAACATGTCTGGTAAAAAATAAAAAATCAAAATATCGCCAAATGTCATAAATGGAGAAAAATGAAAAGCCAAAATATATAGTCCGTGTCAATGTGTGTTCCTTATTTTCAGTTTCACGTTCATGTACTGTTGTTAGTTTGCTATTCATTTATGTCATGCGAAACAAACACGAACAGTAGTAATTGTTCATCTCTCAGTTGAAACTTCCTTTAAAATGGGTAAACAATTACACATGTGTATGTACGATATATGCATAATAAAATGAATAAATAAATAAATATGCAGTACGAATCAGTAATGTTCAGCATGGCAAAATATGCACCATATGGGCACATTAAAAATGAAGGAAAGAAAAGGAAAAACAAAAGCACAACTATTTATTGACTATAGCGTCGTTCGGGTACGGGAAGAGTGTTTAGTATAGGGTGCCAAGATGTCATCTCATTTCCATAAAAAATTGCAGATTTCCAGTGCATCTGGGCTGCGCTGTTTGGTGCATTTTCTCCTATTAAAACCTGAAACACTCGTGCATTGCATAAATTGATGGCCCAGTTTGGCTTTTAAAGACATTTTTTACTTGCTTTTTTTAATGCAAATTTGTGAAAATATTAAAAAATACATTTTCACTATAGGTGCAAATACTGCATTACACTGAAGCATATTCCTTTTTTTTAAATATATTCCATTCTCTGATATACATACATGCTTTCCTTTGAAAGTGACACAACTTTTGCAAATGCAATTTAAGAGCTAAGAATTTCCTTCTAATTAAAAGCATACCCCTTTCTACTATGCTTCATATTTTGCAATTTTCTCCAATTCCCATTTTTCCAAGATTTAATTTATGCATAATTCATTGTAGAATGACACGACAGCAACCACAGCCAAAGCCGGCTATCAACAGGAACTAAATGTGACTTTCGTCTAATAGCTGGTATCTTACAAAAACTGCCTATGATGAGTTGATAAGCATCTATGCGACACAGTCTGATTATTTGCCATTTTTGGAAGCATATGATTATTCGTCAGTCAGTTTCAATTCAAAAAGAATTCAAATTAGAAGAAACAATTGAACAACAACACTCAGTAGTGGAAAAAAACTGAAAACCAGCTATTATATTACATGTAAAGTACATTTAGCAGAAAATTAGAATATTTCAAATGTTCATGTACACTTGGGAAGCATTCCATTGAATGTAGAAAAGCAAACGCGCCATTTTGAGAAAAAGCTTAGCTTACCGCATTGAGAAAAGATAATTAATTTCATAAAAAGAAAGCAACTCAAACAAATATAGCGATTTCACTGTTTTTCCAGTTGCTGAACAAGCAATTATTCTACAACAGCTATATTTTTAACCACTGTTTTTTGAAGTATGCTAGCGGGATGAGCTTATTTTCAATAATCACCAAACTAGTTTTATAATATTAGCTTTGCATGCAAAACTGATTCAGTTGATTCAGCGGAATGAAAAAGATTTGCACATATTGCATTATGAAATACAAAAAAAGAATCGTACGATGCTGACAATGATGAAACTGTATTATCCGAATATGCATAATTGTCCTTGGGCCATCATAAGAGATTTAAATTTGCATATTGCTCCAACAAATAACAAATCATAATTTGAAAGACTTACCCGTCCTATCAAGTTGTTTGTCATTTTCCACTGGTGACCATGGAAGAGCACAATTTCGACGGCCAACGATTGCACACTTTGTTCACAGAGATTGAAAGTGAGCGCTTGATTAAGAACCAACGGATTTGAAAACCGAACTGCTGCGGTTTTCTTCTTTTTTAAAACTCTATCCCCTTGCCAAACTTTCACTTTTATCCAAACTTCCGCTAAACAGCAATGCACAATTATATTTCATCTTCATATTTGAAAAATAATACAAATAAAATGCGGATTATTCCTTTCACGCTAAACGTCTATTTATTCTTCTCATTTTTGGTTGTACAAAATGTCACTTGGCACGTTAAAAATAACAATTGCACAACAAATTCGCAAAACACATTAAAGTCTATGTATAGATCAGAATTGAAAGCACAGAATGCATTTTTTTAACTTTGATAAATTAATCAATTATACATAACACATGCAAATTGTAAACACGCACTCCTATTGTAAAATATTACCTGCTGAAGCGTCTTTGTCACAAATCATATTTTTTGCTTGGAGTAAAGTGACTATTAATCGATTGATCGATGACATGTATTTCAATCGAACTTCCAATTCACCATTGTTGCCTTGCTACAAAAGAAAAAGTACAATTATTAATTTGAATAAAACAATTCGTTTTTTTCTCTCAGAAAAGCTATCCATCCACAATCATGTAGTCGTCTACCTCAGCACTTGTGATAACAGCCGCGTCTGGCCTCCGCTCTATTTCAGCGGTCACTTCAATATCAGCCGAAGGGTCGTTTACAAGCAAATCCAGCTCGACGATTCCAATGAAAATTTTCTGCGGTTCCAGGCCGAAAATTTCCAACCTCAGTTTGCGCCTCATCAATTCATCAATTGGGATTGGGAATTTCAGCGGCTCTTCGAATATAAAATTCCCTTTTGCGGCTGCTGTTTCGATGAATCGCGGCGCCGTCTGGGCGGCACCATTCAGCAGACACGCCCCCACTCGGCATTTGGTCACAGTGGACGATTCGAGGCTTATTTCAATTATGCGGACAACAAAATCAGAACGACTGTTGTCATAGCTCAATTTCAAACGTATTGTACCGACCGCATAATCAGAGCCAGAAATCTGAGTCAACACTGACCCGCGTCGTAAGTACAACTCTGGTTGTATGTTTCCTAAGAAAAAAAATATCAGATTCAGAATTGTTCTTTTCTTTTCATGCAAATTTAGATTACCTATATTGTTGTAAAGCCCACTGCTTTGTCGACGCACAGTCGAAAGCACTGTACTGGACGCTTGACGGGCTGATTGACGTTGCACTTCATCACTTGTACTCGGCTCTGTGCTAGGTGTTTTTTCCATCGCTTTTGGGGCAGAAATTTTTTGGTGCTGCAATAATGGCGTGACTTCTGTCTTCACCTTCGGTGGATCTTTCTTAAACATTATTTATTGAACGGTCATTCAAAAGAAACCCTTCGTCAGTAAGAGAAAGAATTTAGCAAATATTTTCCGCATCGTTGTGCAACAACCAAACAAAAAAAATTAAAATTAAAATAACATCTTACTGTAAAATGTCATTTCAACATTTATGAATAAATTTAGAAGCAATTTAAATTGAATTTCATCAGATATATATATATATATATATCAATATATATAAGGCTGTCAGTCAGTCAGTTAATGCTATAATAAAATGTATTCTGCGCATTTTGTATAACATGACATAAACTTACATTTACGGGAAGCACGACAGAAGCAAAGAATGCTTTCTTGAATTGAAATGAATTGAATTGTAGTGAAGTGAAATAAATCAAAGCTAGAGCTCTGTTTAATTTTCACAAACTTTTTACAGCCAGTGCAATCTAGACGTAGATTATTGATAGAAGCCGTAGTTGAAATTAATTGAAAAATTAACAGAACAAAAAGGTTTTAGCACAGTGTAAGCTGTTGGGCAAAGTCGTGGTATTCGATGATTGATTGAACTACAAAATGTAAAACACTCGAGGTGAAAGGACAGCAACGACTAGATTTGCTACAACGGCTTCGTTTTGCATGCTCGTGCTCATGCTTCCTGCCTGCCTGCCTGCCTGCCTGCTTGCTGCCATTGGCTGTGTACGAGATTTGACCAATGGTCGGCGAAGTGTGGGAAGCAAAAAATTTTTTTCATTGGCATAGTTATTCTGCTTATTTTTCATTTCAACTAAACTAAACAGTTCACTAATTAACTCCACCATAAACAGACAATAAATAATTCAACATTTGAAAGCGTATTTTCAAAATAAAACCGACGAATAAAAGAGAGGCAATTGGAAATGAAACTTTGTCGTTAAATCCGTTAATAGAAATAACCATACGTAATTTTGCAATGCAAATGTTCAGATGCACAAACAGAGTGAGCAAAATGCACATGCTAAATTATTAAAATGAAATTTTAATTATAATAATTAATTTGTTAATATAATCAATGGGTGAATTCGTGCAGTTTTTAAAATTGTTAGTGTTGGTAAAACAAAAAGCCAATAAATCACTCGAGTAAATCCGTTATATTTGGTCGAGATATTTTACGTGCTATATGGAAATTTGAATACATTTTTGCCCGACAATTCAAATGCTTTACATGCATGCATGTTGATTAAAGTTGACCGATTTTTGCATAAATTGTGTGCACATTATTCGATTGAATTTTACGATTCAAGCAGAACAGTTCGAATAGTTCGATTTTATGTAAGCGGAATATGCCCAAGATTGAACATAATAAATCATGAAAGTTTGCAGAAAGTTTAAAAAATATTCATACTCATGAACTGAAAGTTCAGAACAGTAAGTAAAAAACAGATTTTTAAAAACGGATACTATTGCAAATGCACTATGCAAATGAGCAAATAAATGAACTTTCTTTTTTCAAATCAACCCGCAACTACTACTGATGCAATCGGTGTCTATTTTCCAATTCCGAATCAATCATACGAACAGTTAATTCCCTTTTTACACAAAGTCAATGAATTATAATTATTATTTGAAAAAAAAAATTTATTTTTATTTTTTGAAAAACGTTTCTCTATGCTGAACCTGTATTGTGTTTTTACAGCTGCATGGCTTTCGTCGGATACAAATGTTTGTTTGCCATGCTCAAGATTTGCACACAGTTTGTGATTACAAGGTATGTTTGCAGTTTATCAATATCTGACAAAAACTGCATAAGTAAATTATTTTACAATATCCACGATGCTCTATTATAAAAATTGTCAACTTTATAAGGACAACATTATTAGATATTTAAAATAGACTACCGTGTGGCGTCAGTGGAATTGTTTGTACCTTTGAAAAAGAGAAGGAAATGATTTGTGCAAAATTTGGTGAAAATGAACAATAGCAATGATAATTGCAATGCAAAAAGTACAGAGAAGAATAAAAATAAAAAAACAAATAAACAAAGCAATGAAACTTTTTACAACACAACAACTTAAAAGAGGAATAATAAGTTTGTTAGCTGTAAAACCGTACGTACGTACCGTTTCAGTTTTGTCAGCAGAATCTTTGCACAACGAAGATACTATGGTCAGATTGGCATCCTTGGCAGTAGAATGCAACTGACCAGCTTTTGAAACAATTCCCGCTCTTTGATTGGCTCGTTTGGCACACTTTTGGTTAATTGAATGACGCGCTACACAGCCAAGACAAACAAGCAAAACCAACAAAACGAACAGCACACAACCAATGGTCACTGCTACTTCCATAGTCATATTTTCACAGAAGATCAGCTAATATAGACTCTCAACTAAGGTAGAGAATAAGAAAATAGAGAGAGAGAGAGAGAGAGAAAGAAAAATATACACCTTACCGTGATAAGGTTGAATTTTGAAAGATATTCAATTCTACTAAGAACTGCTTTTTAAACTGTTCAGTCCGATCAGCTTGGACTGTAAAAAGCATCCACTTGACGTTTCCTTCGCTAATCAGCCGTTTGACAATTCGCTAAAATTACGCTTCCCGTCAGCTCGCTGCTGCATATTCAATGGAAAACCGTCAATCATCCCTGAACAATGTGCTAATCTGGCTAGTGTAATTTTAGCTGCCTTTCGCATTGTTATCAACCAGATCGTCTCCAAACGGCAGCTAAGATAATCGCGTGCATAACCCAAACGTTTATTCTCCCTCTCTCCCCCTCCCTCTCGCTCGCTCGCTTCTCTCTCCCTCCTGTACACAATACAATACAATACAATGCAATACAATACAAAACAATTCAATTCAATTCAATACAACAGAATACAATACAATAAACAGAACAAAATACAACTAAATAAAATGCAAATTACTTTATCTTGACTTTCCAAAATATATTGGAAAATATAAATGTAAAATACAAAATATATAAAAGCCAAAATACTTATAAGGATGATAAATTCGGATGTATTTCTTGATTTGTAAAATTTATTTTTTCTTATTATTCTTTTAAAAACTGATGAATTAATTTTATACTTCAAAACGATGCCATGTTCTAAGCAATAGCAATTTTTCCCGCAAAAAATTCAAAATTACGTAAACATCACCATCATAAAAGATTTGCATATGAAATAGCAGCGCATTTTGATTAAGCTAGAAATAATGTTTGCACAGCTGCTCGTCTGCAGGATAAGTACAGCTAGTCTGTCAGAGTTCTTTCTGTTTTAGATGAGAAAAATCAAAACATATTTACTACTATAACTACAACTTCAACTTCATATACAACAACAATAACAACAGCTACTAATACTACTACTACTACTACTACTACTATGGCTACTAATATTGGAGGAATAATCGAATATGTTATACAGAAGTCTTCCTCATATTAAAACTTGATCAATCCGTTTCAGGATTAATTGATTCAACAAAGTGTGACCTTCTATCATGTGCATAAAATATAATATTAAATGTTCATCGAGTTTTCAGTATAACTGAAGCGCTGCTATTGGTATAATAAACAAAGAAATCGAATGAAAAGAATTGAAGTTGAATGAAAAATATTCATAAATAAAATAAAATTAAATAAAATAAATAAATATATATTATATGTATATATGAATATAGTATGTATGGTCATGTATGTGTGTATATATGAAGTGGTATGAAATTAAAGGCTCTTTCTTATAATTGCCGAAAATTGCCACTCAAATGTGCGATATTAAATGCCTCGAAGCTAATCAATGTAATAAATGTTGCCATGAAATTCACACATGATGACACCGCTTGCCATCAGTAGAATAATTAAATAATATTGATATATTTTCCAAGCAGAATTGCAAGCAAACTGTGTCGTTCAGTTACTTTTGTTTCTGTATGTTGATTAATATTAATTGATTATATTATTCTTTGTTTATTATTCTTTTTTATTTTTAATTGTATAAAATTTTACAATGAATATCAGCAAAAGAATATCCTCACACTAAATGAAGAACTAATATAATAAATAATGTCCATGTTATTTTTTTAAGATCAACGACAAGAAACGTCCATTCATTGATATTCATTCATTCACAGACTTAATGTGTTTTATTCAGATAGTGGAAATTTGAACAAACAACACAACACTACCATGACAATTGCTGAAACATCACGTCACGTGTATGCGGGTGCGTCTGTGTTATTTTAACAAAGCTTTCCAAATACAACTACAAACTGCACAATGTATGCTTTAACTGTATGGTTTTCATGTCCACCTTTAAGCATTATAAAAAAAGCTCTCTGTCAATTAATTTACCCAAGGTACCATCACTCTGCCCTGAAGCACACATCCTACATTTAAAAAACCAAACAAACGAAAATATAGCATATATTTTTCTACAGTATTCAATTGATAAAATTTGATAATCATTTTTTTAATATTGATCAACTTTTATAATGCGATTTTCAAGATAAAAATTTTTAGTCCAAAATAATTTACTCAATAAGAAGTGGAAATATTTGTCATATTAAGTTATATTTCTGGCATTTAAAAATATAATAAATAAGACGATGATGAAACACAGCATAATAGTAGTGCCCTTACAATTTTATTATTATACACAAAATTACCCAGAATATACAATTATAAAATAAAATGCTCATAGCTCAAAAGAAGAACATTAATTTGTGAGGTTGATATGTATAATTTAAAAAATTACTATTTATCAGGCATAAAGTGTAAGCCAAAGAAAGAGAATCATCAGTCGATGATTTGCAATTTGATTGAATTATTAAACAAAAAATAATAAATTAATAAATAAAAATAGATAATTAATTAATAATGCTATGAAAATACTTCAATTTACCTCTAAAAGTTTATTTTCATGAAATGCACAAAATAACAAATCTTGATTTGAAACCAACAGAAAGGAAGGAAAATACAGCAAGCTTAAATATAAGAAATACTTCACCACTTCATTTCATCCATTTATATAGTGGAAAATTTTCAATGTGAAAAGTGTAAAACGTGGAATGTAATTCATCAGATGTAATAAATGTGCTTTGAAAGACGAATTTTATTGCTACTGTTAGTCAGTCATATTGTTGTTATTGTTATAAATTGCATTTAATGGCAGACAATTCCTACTGACATTGTTCTCATTCAAGCAGCATTCAAACAAAGCTTTTTAATGTTTTTTGAAAAATATCAAACTTATTCTTCATTTGTGTGATATCACTTTACATTAATGTTTATACTGTATAACAGAATAGAATATAAAATAAAATAAAATATACTAACGCGTAAAAGAATAATATGCAAATACGTAATACAGTTTTTATTTGTTACTATAAAATTTACGTCACTGCTTTTGTAAAAAAAATTAAAACTTTCAATTATTCCAAATTGAAAAAGCTCATTAAGTCGGTAGAACTGTTATGCAAATCAGAATAAATGAATAATTAATTGAAAAATAAGTTCAAAGAATTTGATCTATCGAACACTAACTTTTCACAAATATAAAATCTATTATTGAAGATCTGAGAAAAGACATTGTCATTTGTATATTGAAAATTAAAATAACATAATAAAATTTCGATTATTTGCTGAGTAAATGTAACTGGAACATCAAGCAACTTTTGTACATTCGATTGAATTAGAATACAGAAAAAACATTAAAGACATTTTTATTAATACGGACAAAAAGCAACTTCCGCTTCCATTTGTTTTTGCTTTCTTCCATATATGCAAATTTTTCATAATAACAACATTGAATATGCCTATTTTGTGCTAATTCGATTAGTTAATTCTGCCGAACGCTTGAACAAACAAAACAGTAATACTAGAAGGATGAAAATTCCAAGTTATCATTGCTATTTATGTTACTTGAATTACTTGAATGTTACCTGAAACTATGCGTGATGCCTAGTAAAATGCAAATAATATACAGTTTAATAAAGTAAAAATGTTGTAAAATCAGCTATATTAAAAAAAGATATACAGTTTTATGTTTTTGATGATTTGAATTGAAAAAACGTGACAAAAGAAAAGCATTGTTGTTCAAATGTTGATCACGAAGAGAAGAACGTTGATTATTGAAGTATCGCATTGAAAAAAAATTCAAATAAATATTGAACAATATTAGAATTTGTCTATTCACAATGAAATAAGAATATATTCAAATATACTTTTCATTTAAAAAAAACTGTTCTTCAACTCAAATTGGAAAAAAACTGAAATCATGTACAAAATATCCTCCATTCAATTATCACATTGCATTTGTGAGAAATGAAAAAAAATTTTAAGAAAAAACATTATTATCAAAGAATAAAAAATATAAAATTAATAAATTGAAAATAATAATTTATAATTAAAATTAAAAAAAAAACTTACCTTACAACAACAACAGATGAAAAGAAAGCCGCAACTGTTGATGTAATAATAATATTCAATGAACCAAAAGTGGCTGATCATGATTATAGCTTGTCGTAAAGTGAACGTGACTAATCACTTTGACGTCACTTAGTAAATCTTGCGGGTACAAGTTGCTTTTGGAATTGTTCATTGTAAAGCATCGAACGTGGATTATCAAAGCCCAAATGGGCATCTCATTGGCCATCTCCGTGCCTAATTTTTCTCCCGTCATATAATTACTTAACATCCCGGAGCGTGATTATTTCCCCAAAGCTGGCCTGTTTCGATTTTTCTGGCGTCGCTAAAGAAATAAAAAGCATCCCGTTAGCGTCCAGGATATGAAATTTCCAGAAATTAAGAACTGCAAATGAGAGGAGAAACTCACTTTCAGTTTGGCGAAAGCAGTGATGAAAATTGGCTAAAATTGCCACCAAGCTTGAATTGCTGTTCAATACACAATCATACATGCTTGCATGCATGCATGCCTACATACATGCATACATAATACATATGCATATATATATATATATACAGTTGAACAGAATCAATAGTGAAAAATTCACTTTTCAATCAGAGAAGAAAACACGTACGATTTCGAAAATTCTAATAATTTATATCACCGTCCGTCCCTCAGCGTGCAACACTTCCCTTCTAATTTGTTCTTCCGTTCTTAATACCATTTGTTGACCAACCAAATCCAATAAACAAAGCAAACAAAAGTAAGCGCATTTTAATATGCAAATAATCACTTGTTCTTTCACGTGGACGTCGGTGTGCAATTTCAAACTGAAGCAAAAAGACAGACAACTTATGCAAATTATGCCAAATATACGGTGGTGCTTTCGATTTGGATATTTGCGCATTAGGCATGGCAAACGACAATCCTATTTGTCCTAGTGTTTGTTATTTGAAAAAGGCAAAACTGGCGTTCACCTTACAAATATGAGCATGATAATTGCATAAATACAGCATATATTATATACATGTGTGTTGAGAATATGAAAAATGAATACAATTTAATGAATATATTATTACCATTAATGTTATTTAAAATGAAAATTTTCATTTCGGTTGTTGAAACCAGTAAAATTTTCAGCTTGAAGAAAGCTAGCTTCTATGTGGAATGTTCCACAATGGACTAATCTGTTGAACTAGAAGCGATAAAATAGATATTTTCAAATACGAGGCAAGGTAGTTTTAAAATGGCTGATGCAGCAGTCTTCATCAGTGATGAGCAAGCTGTAAAAAATCAAATTTTCTTAAATGGAAACTGATTGAAAAGCAAATGCGATTATTAACAAATGGAAAGGTGTGCAAAGCAAGCAACTGTTGGTTTATAAATAACTTTTCAAAACCAAAACAAAAAATATATCAATAGTTATATGCCAGTATTTACCATAGCAACGGCATAAAATTGCAAAAAAAAACAAAACAAGCGTTATTAAAAGTGAAAGTGTTAGGAAAAGTTTATTCAGAACTGCTTTTCTACAAGATGGAAAATAATCATCAGAATATGCAGTGCAGCGTGAGCAGTAGTTGAAAAGAAAAAGAAATTTCTTTTAATGTTCTAAAATAATACATAAAGTACATGTAAAATTAAGATCGATGTCATTGACAACAAAGCAGTTTGTTAAAATAAATTATGCCATTAACGTGATAAATAACGTAAAACATTTCAACAGTATATATATATATATATATATGTATATTGTTTCATTATTAAAATCCATATTTTCACTATTTGGGATATATATTATTCAAATGTCAGTTTACGCATTTCATTTCTTTTCAATTGTCAGAATTGGAAATTGATTTCAAAAAATGCCCATAAATGTTATATAACACATAATAAAATGCAAGTTAACTTGGTATTTTATTGTTTCCGCGTTGCAAAGTATAGTATAGTATAATATAATATAGTATATAGTTGTTTTGTGTTGATTTCATTTGATCAAGCTTTTGCTAGCTCAATTCCCGACGGCAAAATCAACATTTTCATTATTACTTTATTCAAAATGGAATGCTGAATTTTGAATTCTCTTTTCGAATCATAATTCATCTCATGGCGCACACATTCATAATCGTCATATGGAAGAAGATAATCGGCTCACCTAATTAACTAACGGTCAATTAAACTGCCGGAGATGATACTTCGATTCTATTCTACCAGTGAACATTTCCATCTGTGATTATATTATACAGCCGTAATAAACAGCTTTTGAAAATGAATGACACTACATACAGCCTTGAAGAAAACGACTAAACAGATGCTAAATAAATAATTTTTGGACAAATCTGTTGTCTACATGTCAAAGGGATCACTTTTGAAATAAACAGTCACAAAATGTTGAACAAGCAGTGAACAGGCGAGCTTTTTGTTTTATTAAAATTTCAACCGCCACGTTGAGGCAACAATAATAACAAACTAATTCGATGCTTTGAAGATTTTCTCTTCTTCAACAAAGCCGACCACTTTCACTTTGTCCTCCCTCTGAATCGGCACTGCTCAAAGTAATTATTTGCTCAATCTGCTCTATTGAAAGTAACTTGAATCAGATTTCAAGCTCACTGATATGACAGGCAGGCAGTGTTTTCACGATAATTGCTTTTGAAAATGTGATCAACAGTTGCATTCAGAAAAAAACAGAATATTTCTATTACATTAATTCAAAACACTTCCTCATTTTCATGAAGTATGAAAATTAAAAAAAAATAATAATCTGTTCACAATATTGATCTAGTTATCACGAGAAAACGAATCACAGACGTGTGCAAATGTGAAAATGCAAAAATAAATGAGCTGTTGTTGTAAAATTTTATCCCAAAGTAAAACCATCGTATCATTTAAAATTAAATACAATACATTGACGTAATGTGAAAAACATTTCGCATTTATGCTAATTTATACATTGCCACAGTTTTGTTCGAATTGAAAACATTTCAATTAACATGCATGATATAGATATATTTAGAAAATGTCGAAGAAAAAGTTTTATATCCTAATTAAATATATTCATATGAGTGAATAAAAATGAATAGTTTTTTAATCAGGAACGATTTAATTGAACCATTCACAGAAATGCAAAGCATAGAAGTTAAGAAAAAAAGTAATAAATAATACTGTTGGTTGATAAAAGTGAAAAATAAAAGTCCGTTCGAAAATTTGCATAAAACAAAAAAGCTCACAACTACTTACAACAAAATTACAAAATGGCATTCTGCTTTACAAATTGTTCTCGTTTCATTTGGTGGTGGTAAATTTTGTGCAAATGGATTATTTCGATTGAGAAAGTGAAATCTATTGACGCTGAGTTGTGTTGTTGCTTTGAAGAGAAAAGATGATGCAAAATGATGATGATGATGATGAGCAGCAAGCAGTGTTTACGCAATAATAATTGAAAGCAAAAGATTGGAAATATATTTTGATATAATCGAATGTGAACAGAAATTTCCCCCCAATCAAATCATCCATGAATAAATAATAAATCGAATTTACTATTACTATTTATTTATTCGTAAATGTCAGTTTTTCTCATTTGTAGTCTTTTCTTTTTTTTTGTTTTACAAAATACAAAAGAGGAAAAGTAATATTATGAATATATTTATATATGTCTGCTTTGTACCGGTAAGAATATTTTGAAATTTATTAAATTATACTTTTCTCTTGTCAGAAATGTTTATCATGAATAAAAATCAAATGGATGAAAACTGTTGAATGAAGCTATGAATGTGGATATGTTCTGTCATATATAATGAGTTGTATTTTGCATTTTGAAACATACGAACAGAAACAAAAGCAATTCATAAATTTGTAAAAAAATTTTTTCCTCGTATGCATAGAAAGCCTCTATCCTGGGAAAGTGTACGATGAACTGTTTGCTCTGTTAGGCATTTCTGATTGAATGAAACTTTGCCATTGAACATGATTCACAAATGGGCAAATGACGACGTATTAAAATATCAATCCACGCACAGCTTCACTGCAAGCAGGATGATTCTGCTAAGAATGAATGAATGAATGGAACTTTGCATACATATTGTTGCAGATCCACTGTTGCTATTGCCGCGGTGACGATGGTGCTTTTAAATAAATTACTTTTTCACTTTCTGCCAACAGCAATCAGTCTTTCGGAAATAATTGCCCATAAAGCTCTCCCGTACAAAAAAAAGTCCCACGCTGTGCAACTTGCATAACTTTGAACAATAAATCTGCAACAATTCTTTTTCTACTTATTACTCTCATCAAATATCCCACATGTCATGTCAATCAATCAACTAACTGTTTGATGAGCAAAAGAAACGAAAAACAAAATTCATCCTATTCAATGTGTAAAATTCTTTTAAAAAAAATTTTTCCCATTTTTCAATAGCAGAAATGGAAAAAAAACTGCATTTCAACATTATCCATTATATAAATCTCTTTTTTGTACGATCGATTATTCTGTATTTATAATTTATTTATTTAATTTTCAAATGAAAAAACTATTTTCAATAAAATTGTCCCAAAATGAGAAGATGATGATGACAAAAAAATAATAAACTTAATATACAAATTTTCTGTCCATCATTGTGTCATATGATTTGATTATTCACAATTACTGTATTTATGTTATATTGTGCATTATTGATGTAAAATTGAAATCAAATCGGTCGAATTAAGCTTACTTGAACAGAAAAAAGCAATGGCAAAAATTTCAGTTGCAATACAATGCAATCATCACAGAGACAAACAGACGGACGGAGATGCTTTTTTTGAAAAACAATATCCAACCAACTTCGTTTATCCCTCTCAAAACACTGCTTCGTCTCGACTTTCAAAACAGCTCTCTACTAGGATAACGCACAACAATCTATGCATAATAAATACATACAATCAATTTTGATGAGTTGGAAACAAAATAATTAAACTAATTAAAGAGCTGCAAGATGTTCTGAGCTTGTAGGTTTGGTTGCCTGTATTCAACCGATTGCATTACAATGCAAAGATATACTGATTGTTTCAGTTGTTGGAAAACTGTGTTCGATTGCATCGAATTATTCTGAAACCGAATATCGCCGAACGAACGTACAAACCTTTTATTTATTTCACAATAGAAAATTTGAATAAATACATACTTTCCAAAACAGTAGTGATGAACAAAACGAATGTTATTTTCAAAATGAATAAATGCTGCATACAAAATTGCAAAACCAAAATCGCAAATCAACGGATGATGATTCCATAATCTGTGGGATATTGTTTTTCATCCGGAAAAACTATGAGTAAAAAAATATACAGCAAAAATTATCATTGCAGTTATTGACAACAACTGTACTATTGCATTGAAGATAATACAAAGAGAAAAGAAGAAAAATATACAAGCCACAAACTGTACGTGAAAACTAGCCAAGAAGCAACAGCAATTGTGATGATGATGATTAAATTTCCGGTTTCGAGAATGCCACACGCAGATTACCATTTTCAGTCAGAGGATAGTTGTGCATTTTCTAAAGCATGCATACGATAGATAACATATTATATAAATCTGATATCACAAACTGATAAACTGATAAGCTGTATCAAAAAAAAATCATACAATTAATGCTTCTACTGCCTGTTCCAATGACTCGAGATGAACAGTGGCCATTTTTCTGTTGGTTGCAAAAAATCTGAAATATTTGACTTCAAATCCAGCTTGCTCGAAAATATTTTTTATAAATTCTCCGCTAACAGAATGTCTAAAAAAATGAACAAAAAAATATACATATAATAATACGAATGTAATAAAGGAAAAAGAAATGTTGTTACGGAATATTGGACAAATGTAAGCGGAAAGAAGGTGGATAAATGTTCGTGTAATTTTTGCTTCCGGGTGTTTTAAATCGGTGCAGAGTAGAATTGGAATAATCTTTGGTTAAACCATAATCCTGTGAACAGAACAAATGTGAGAACATCAACAAGTGACAAATATTAATTATTATTACCGATTGGCCTTCTTTCAGCAGTTGAACAGAGGTATGTTTAGAAAGTGATACATGCATCGGTTTTCCCCACAAACATACACCGTCCAAATTGTGTATTGCTTAATGATTTTAATATATTGCGCATTAAACAAAAAATTAAAATATACAAATTATTAGTTTACCTTGCTGAGCTTGACAAGGTTCGGTGTATTGAATAAGTGCAACTGTTTTGTTGTAGCAAAGTATTTTCACTCTTTGCACGTCACCATAAACTCCTGAATTTCAATAACGATAATAATAATAATAATAATTTGTTAACAGAAAAGAGCAAGCAACCAAATAATTATTTTTTTTTGAATAAAAGCAACAAAAATACATGAAAAATTAGTAATAAAAATTAAATACAGCATATAAAATAATTGGACGTTCTTTTTCTTCAACCGTTCGTGCACAATTTTCAACTGCATAACTTGCCAAACAAAAAAGAGAATTTGCATAATTTCCATAACAAAACTAAAAATATAAACGTAAAAAGCATAAAATAAAAAAAGCGTTTAAAATGAGCCAAAAAACCCATGTTTGATATTGGAATGATGCTGTTCAATGCATTCTGGTCAAAAGAAAAAAATCAGCATACGCTGCTTACTGATAAGCTTTAAAACAGACTGTATTCTCGACAAGAAGAAGAAGAAGAAATGAAAAGGAAATAATTCAATATGCTTATATATATATATATATCAGTGCTCCGAGTTTACATTTTTCAACAATTATAATAAAATATGCCATCCGTCTTTGTTCGCTCGATTGAAAAGTACATTTTGAACGGAAAGAATTTGCTTCTTGATTATTTGCTTTTTCAACTTTGAAATACAATAAGCATATGCAGATCTATTTCATCATTAATAAACAAATAAATAAAATCTGAAAAAACACATGTCAAATCATTATCATGCGTAAATTTGACAAACAATTTGATCACTGGTTGGTCAACAACTGCCACCGTTCTATGAAATATGAAATCTGAAAATGTGTTCTGTCTCCTTATTCATTTTTCTTTTTCCCTTTTGCACATGCCTTTTTGAACAACAAGCATCATGCATGGAACGTGCAAAAAATTAATATAAACAAAATTTAGGAAATCATAAATTAGCACACATTATAGTTAGTGATCAACATTTACAATAGAAAAGACAACAGAAAAAAACAGCCAAAATTAAAAAAAAATAAATAAATATGTATATTTATTTGTTTATTTCATAAGGCAAGACATACCAAAGAGAGTGAACAGAGCGTCGGGCGTGACTTTCTAAAAAAAGAGTCACAATGAATAACAGTAGCACAGGAAGTGAAAGCAAAAAAAAACTGATAATATTCTTAATAAAAGTATTAAAAAATGAGCTTAAAAGCAGCAGTGTAGGTTGCAGAAAAGCAATGCCAAAATATGTATATAGAAAAGATAATATATATATAAATAAATTTGTAGAATGTAATAGAATAGAATAGAGTAGAAGAGAAGAGAAGATTAATAAATCACCGATGCTGATTGTTCGAATCAAAATGGATAAAGTATAGAAAAAAAATAAAAAAATTAAAACTAAGCCTTGCAAATTAGATGATCATAAACAATTAATTGCAAATAAATAAAATTTAGAACAGTTCGTTCAATTTTTACACAACATTTTTCGACAAAACACCGCCTAATCATCTCGAAACAACGCCCACTAACTAAACATGTAATAAGTTTGTTCAAAGACGTCTGCTTTATTATTATTATTATTATTATTATTTGTTTTCAAATTAATTTTACAATTTATTACAGTATACAAATAATGAAGCTTCATCAATTAATTCTCTTCAAAACAATTTGCTTTTTTCACAATTTGCTTCAAAACAATTTGTAACAAATAACACGCGTCAAAATACAACTAGTAGAATTGAAAAAAAAATTTTTTTTTCTTTTTCCTTCAAAATTTCAATTATCAATAATAATAAAAATTATATGATGCAACATGAATTTTTAGTCAAAAATGAAGATAAAAATTATCAAATTGTCACTTACTTCCGCCTCCAGATTGGACACCGTTACAACAGAGCTTAACGGTGGTGGAGGTTTGGAAAATCTTTGCGGCATTTGCAGCGCCGATATGCGACCATGCTGAAGCGCAGTATTGGTTGGAGTATTGAAGCTGACAGCCGATATTGGCAAATTGGTTGGCGAAATTCCACCTCCTGTGTCATAGAAAATGTAATTATTTCTGCAAATGAATACACCTTTTCAACTTGTTCTCAATTTTGTATAAAAGTGTAAAATTGGAATCTGATCTGAGAAAATAATAATAACAATGTGCATGAACATGCTCGTGAAATTAATTTTAAACGGATTTTTAATCCTAGCAATTACTTGCAATGTGAACAGCAGCAGGGGCGAATGGATTCGCAATAGCCACAGAAGGTGACAAACTTGCGTGCAATGGTGAAAACGCAGGCACAGCTGGCATCACAGTTGCTGAAATAACAATATTTCAACGATGATGACAAGAGAATTAAATTAAAGAAAAAAAAAGATATCCATGATGCGTTGCAATGAAATTTGCTCCTCATCTCACCCAAACGTAATCCTTGGCCAGTTACTTCACCGGAAGGAAGATTTGGATTCGTAAAATCACGAGACTTTTCATTGTTGTACTTCACGTTCAGTGTTGCCAGTTTACTGAATTCAATTTTCAACGTACAACAGCCGTTGATCAATGGTTTCCCATCTAATGCCTACATTAATTTAAAAAAAAATTCATTCTGACTTTTTTATTTCACAAATTCATCGCCATCATTTATTTCTTTATTTATTTACTCATTCCACCGTAATTGATTATTCAAAAAAATAATGAATTACAAATTTTACCATTTTTGCTGCATAAGCAGATATAGGATCTAAAAACTGAATCAACGCTTGGAAGTTGTCTAAAAAATAAAAAATAAGAAAAAAAAATCAACGCTTCTGCTAGTTGTATGTGGAGAAAAAATAATGCGATTCACAAATTATTACTTACTATTCTTATGGAAAATAATAATACGCAGGACGGTACCAAATGTCACGAAAACCTAAAAGAAACCAAATATATATATATATATATGTGTGTGTGTGTGTGTATAAATTTTCAAAATTCACTTCCCCCAGACAAGTGAAAATTCAAATATTACGCTACTGTTTATTTATGCTAACGAAATTAACAAATTTAGATGAACCAAATGGCGCACAAAATCAAGTCGCTAAGATGCAGTTGATGATATTTTATGATAAAGTGTGTGAAAATCTTCGCGAACAATGTCTAACAAGAAAACAAGAAAAGAATTTTGTCAAGAAGCTTTGAAAATAGCATAGATTAATTTAAAAATGCAATTATAATTGGAAGTTTTTTTGAGAATTATGTGTTCCAACTGTAATAAAATGGAATTTGATGGTCGAATTCGAATTTTCGCTTCTATTCATACACCCCACCCCTCCCAGTGCTTTTTATAATCCTACGCAATTGTCTGCAAGCTACAAGGATCAGTGTGTTCTTGCATGCAAGCTTAGCAGAAGTTAATAGACTGTCCGGTGCATTTTTTTTAAATAAAACATTGTGACTATAGCAGTGGATTCATGCATTACGAATTTACTCAAATTCTGCCTTATTCACACGCTGTGTTGGACTATGCTAGCATGAAAGCAAAAATACTGCGCTTCCAGACATGCCTGGACTAGTTGAACCGTCTGTGGAGCAAGCGTCAATCGTGGGACCGTTGCTGACGTAAGCTAACCTGCCGTTCGCAGCGCGCTTCCTTTCCCTTCACTCTAATATTCATATCTCTTTCATCTAAGCATCAGTAGCAGTTATTTAGCTTCGGGGTTTGGTTAAGTCGTTATCACTACTGTTATTGTGTGGAAGCTCATATGCGGAAACAACCTCTGCATTGAATCTGCAGATCCACAGCTACACACACAAACACCAGTACCTAAAAGTAGGATTTATCTTTTTGGCGATTTTGAAATCGACGAATGTTGACGGCCGACTCTATAAACCCACGAATTGAATAAAATTACTCTATCAGCATGTTCAAAGTTCTTTTGCGCAAGTCGTCTGTTTTACACGTCTTATATTTATACAAATTGATAATTGTACCCAAATGACTGCTTTTATAAATTTCTAAAGGGAAAATTTGAAATAATAAATTCTATAAATTTGTACAAATGTGCAAATTGAAGAGAAGAAAAATAATTTAAAAAATACATATTTTAACCAAATATTACTCGAAATGCAATAATTTTGAGAAATCAACGTTCATGTAAATTATGTTCATTATTTAGTTATATTTAAAAGAATTCCACCATACCTGATGAAGTACTTCCAAAGTGACTGCATAAAAAATATTCGTAACCACCACAAGAAGCACAGTACCTCCTGTTTCTCTTTTTGGAACTGCAGCAGTATTATTAATACCCCTGAGGATTCCACGATTCTGTTCTGTAACTAATGATGCTTCTTGATCGGATAAATTCTAAATAAATAAAAAATAGTACAACACGAAAAATGCAATAAGAGAAAAAAATACCAAGCCAGAGAAATGTTTCTTGTTTTCAGAGAATCGACTCTGAGAATCCAAAACTGTATGATAGGAATACTGACAAAAAATAGTTTTGCCACGGATGACGACCGGATTCTCGTCCACAGCGCTGATCAAAGCTCTGGCGCTGGTTATGGTCGCAAATTGTAAAAACCCCTGTAAAGAAATGACAAAATTTGAATATTTTTTTCAAAAAAAAAACAGATTAACAGATTACTTGATTCTTGCCCTTCAACAGGAGCACTTTTTCAATTTTACCATACGAGATGAAATGTTGAACAAGTTCAACTTCTGTAAGATTTGAAGGCAAATTGCGCAAATGCACCACACGGCTGATGCTACAGCTATCGAAGATGCTTTCCTGATTGGAAGAAACTGTAACTTCCTCGGATACAGCTTCTTCCTCGTCCTGTTCGTGCTCATCGTTGTCGTCGTCGTCCTCGTCATCTTCTTCATCTCCTACTACTCGTGCTTCTTCTTCTTCTTGTTGTTGTTGCTCACCAAATCGAGGCTATAAAAAATTAACAACTATCATTTTGGCTGGTCGACAAGAAAATTTCTTCAATTGAAATGAAAATTCAAACATAAACGCCTACTCACCTTCTTAGCGTCAGTGTTCGAACGAACTACAGTGCCCTCGAACTTGACGCTCATTTCCAACTCATCACTCGAAGCTGTTAAATCGTCCGGAGGTGCTCGCTTAAAAAATATTTCAAAATACATAATTTTTTAATACAAAAAAAAATTAATCATTAATAATTTATGCAAGTATGGATTTAAAATATTAAAGAAAAAAAGAACAATAAAGTTTGTATTTTCACAAAATTGTTTGTAAAATTTTGCATTTTTCGAGTAGAAAAATAATTCGAAACAGTTCAAATTGAAAACCAAATATTTCCAACAGCAAGCACACATCGAAACCCCTCCGAATATAGCCCGGGATCATTTTTTCAACAACACAAATTTGAAAAATGCTTTTGCTTTTGCTGCTGTTGATGTTCAAAATAAATAATTGAATTCGATTGAAAAGTTGAACAATTTTAAAACTTTTCAATTTATCATTTTCTTTTTTTTGTTTTGTTCTATCGCTCGTCATTCATCCGTAACGAAAAAAAAACACTTGATTTGCAGTAAGTTTCATTTTGTTGTTCCCCGATGGCAAAAAATCAGTGAAACGAAAGAAGAATAAAGCAAGCAACGGATGATCAGTAAGCAAATCTACAGTACTTTCACAACGAATAACACGTCATCCAGATTTTTGAAGTGATAAAATTGAAAGTAACATCTGCAGCGTTTGCTTGAAACAAATCAATTGTAATTTGAAATTTACAAAACTGTTGTTGTTGTTGAATTTTGATCGATCAATCGACTAATTAACATTTCCACGCATATGATGAAGAAATTAAACTTCAGCTGAAATGAAAATAATACTAATAATAAAATGATGAACAGAGCAATACACCATGATAGATGTGATTTTGAACTCGGCATCGGATTTTTATTCATAATCAATGAATGAGAATGATAACAAGTACAATTAGCAGAATTTGATCAACAAAAGTCATTTTTTGTTTTTCAATTTAAAAATGCTGTTCATATTTCAACTCGCACAACCCACCTTTGCTATTAGAATACAATTTTCTCTTCAATTAAACTATTCCTTCGTCAAAAACAAACGCTGCTCCACTAATTAATTGAAACGCTTTCAACATGGCACTTAATGGATCACAAAGCAAAGCAAATCTCAGATTTACTTTTAAAAATAAAAATTCCATCAACTTGTAAAACAAGCCAACATCTATGAGTCATCATGGTGAAATTGAATGATAACAGCAATGGAAGGGACAATTTGCAAATTCACACACGTAAATATATTAATACCACATTTTCAGTTTAGATTACAGTATGATATATTTAGTGTAATTTCTTTTTTTTTGTCAATGAGCAGAGTAAAAAGAGTTTGAAAAAAGAATAAAATAATAAAATAATAAAATAATAATAGACATACCACTGTTTGAACAAAATTTAGACAATCGATAAGTGTTCGTTTGAGATTCAGTGCATTTGAATTGAGTGAAACTACAGTTGCAGATGTACTGTGCATGGTGAAATGTAGATATGTATATATTTTTTTTCTACCTCTCTTATCTAGGAGATCCAACTCAATCACTAGTAAAACAAAATTGAACAAAACTGAGAAAATAAATCCTTTGAACTAGGAGAAAAAGCAGCGGTTGGTTGAGAAACAGTTGCTGAAAACAGCTACAATCGATTCCCAACAGCCAGCCTAGAGGAAAATATTCTCGAACAAATAAATAAATATATGACGCAAATGCCGACCGTTGTTTTCATCACTGTCCATCCAAGTCACCGCCTTTTGGCAGGCAATTAATTGCACTTTTGGGTTGTGTTCATTAAAATTCAATACCTAGACGTCAGCGTGAATAAAAATCAACAATTTTTTGAACCGCTAAAGTAAATTTTACTACAAAATACACCTGAGCGGTAGTGTGAACGTTGAAAAATAAAATAAAATTATCCAAATGATCATTTGTACAACACTGACAATTGACGTGTGATCTTGTCGTGCAATAAATGACATTGATGAAAAAAAAGTGAAGTAACATTCATTGCTTGCTACTTTTTAAAATACCCCCAATTGATTAATCTGTTGATTAAAAATATATATATATAAATAGGAATTTAAAAAAATAAAATTCAAACTCTGGATTAGAAAAAAAAAAGAGCTTCTGCTCAAATGAAATATATATATATATACATACGTACATGCGTTGTTGTTGTTGTTGTTGATGATGATTTGACAAATGTTTTAAGCAACAAGACAACAAAAAAGATTAATTGATGAAGCATGGCTCGAACTTCGATGGCTTCGAAAAACAAATGATCTCTGCAAATGGCAGCAGTAAAAATGGAAGCTTATTTGAAATACAGGCGTAAAAAGTGGCTACAAATCGACAGTAATATATATCTAAACGATAGTTGAAGAGAAAAAAGCAACAAAAAAGAAAAGCGCAAGTGCAACCATCTGGCAAGCACACATTCGATGCGTATGATAATGTTGGGGAAAAATCGATACGGCCGACCCGGCCGCGCTCCATTGAAAACCATTTAATTATTCGATTATGACCGTTTTCAACATTACACCACAAGATGGTCAGCGAAAATAAAAGCTCCATTCAGTTTTTCACCAATTCCAATTATATATACTGGTCAACTTGTGCAACGATAAATTTACAGTATCGGCTACAATAATTGCCCAAAACAATACTTGCCACTGCATACAATAAAAATCTCGATACAGCTTCTTCATGAAAGAGTAATTGTGAATTAAATTGAAAAAAAAACATAAATTTTCCACAATTTTTTTTCATTTAATTGATCAATTTGATCAACAAACACATACAGTAAACATCCATTGTAGAAGGGATCATTTCCATTATAAACAGCAAGCAGTTTGATGAAATGGGATACTATTTGAGTGGAAAAAAAAATCATCAATGGGAAACAAAAATGATTTTATTCTGCCGACTGTAATGAGTTGATTTTGTTATTGGATTTTTACAGGAATAAATTGAACAATTAATAATTAATACAAGCAATAAATTGAACTGACTTGAAATGCTCCTCAATTATAACTCTTGTAATGGTATAAATTTGAAAAGAGAAGAAAAATAAAATGAAACTTTCCAACAAAAAAAATGATAAAAATTAAAATTGTTTTGTTGTTGTTGTTGTGTATTTATTGTAATGAAATTTTACATTCAGTAAATTGAAAATATTACAACACGTTTTTTTTCCTTGTTCAAAAAATCGCATGCGAAAATTGCAAAGCGAAATTGAAACAACCACCGAACGTGGAAAATATAGTATGCAAAAAAAAATCCAAGTTGTTGTTGCTTTTAAATTGAAAAATTTCACAATTGTGAAAGTAATAGAAAAATATTTTAAAAAATAACAACTAAAACCTGCACAGTAAATAAATAAATAAATGAAATGGACAAATTCGCTCGAATTGTTTTCTTCGATCGGGATATGGAATTGAAAATTAAAAGAAAATACAACTTCGTGGTCGTAATTTGAATAAAATCAAACAAACAAAAATTATTCAAAATAAAAAATTTGTTTTTTTTCTTTTCATTTTCATGCAAATGTCATTCTTTCACGTGGAATGGAAAAAAATTACCATATTGAAAAAACACTGACCAATAGAAAGAATGTGAATTCGCGCGCGTGGAAATTTGAATGGCAAACAAAATTTAAAGTTGAAAAAAACTAAAGCAACAACAAATATGACAAAAGCGATACGAACAATCGAATGTTTGTTGTTCAATACGTGTGAAATTTATTTTTTTTAATATATTCTTTATGCATAATCAACAACAACAACAACAACAGTAGCAATAATTTTAAAAAAGATTTAAATTTCAATTGAAAATGAAAAGATTGAAAATAAAATCTACAATGCTTTCAGTTATTTTAATTTTTGCCACTTTTACTGGTTGAATAATTAATTACTGCGTCGAGGAAAATTTAATTTCATTTAAAGAAACCAATAATACACGGACCGACCATTATATTTATTCTATTCTACTTTCTGAACGATTGTTGTTCAATAATAAATCACATATTTTCACTGGAACATTTCCAGTTGTCTGATAATATTTTAAAATATTTTGTCAAATAAAATTATTCACCCAACTTAACCGACCATTCGAAACACTATTCCATCCCATGAACAGCAATTTATTTTCAATTCTACACATTCTACACTTATTCTATATATATATATATATATATATATATAAATATGTATAATAATATGTTGAAAATGATACTACTGTTCGATAATGAAAACAGTTTCGATCCATCCATTCAATGGGATATTGAAAACGAAATAAAATGTGATGATGAAAAACAATAACAGCAGTAATTGATAGTAGGAAAAGTTCACTTCAAACGTACATATTAGCTGATACTCTGCAAAATGGAAATTTCTCCTAATCAATATTTCAAAAAAAAATAATAACTGTTACCATTCAATTTCAATATATACAGTAAATAATTATTCACAAGTCGATATATTAAAATAGATTCCAATTTTTCAGTATTTGAAATTTTGATTAAAACAAATTCATCAATCATTTACAAATTGTTAAATACACTCCAAATACGCTGAAATTCATACGATAATTACTTTGATGCTTGTGAAATGAAATCAGAGTAAAAAAATCAATTAATGCTAACAAATAAATAAAAATAATGAAAAATAATGAATATTCTATTTCTCTTTATGGTTCACTTGAAAATTTTGGAAAACCAACTCTACAAGTGTAGAAAAAGAAAAAGAAGAAAGTTCTGAATCTCAGTACCTCTCAATTTGAATCATATATATACATATGCTTTGGAATTCTAAGCAAAATCACGTAGAAAAAATGAATCCATCCACATCATTTAACGACGAAAATGTCGCTTGATCGAAAAGTTCAAATTTCATAAAAACAAACAAACAAGAAAAGGTAATAATAAATGATGACTTCAGGGAAATGGAAAAATTCAATTTAATTCAATCCTCGGATCGTATGTATCAAACAATTTTATCATTACTCGATGGTGAATAGATAAAAATTTAAATAATCAATTGGTGCGAATAGATTTTGTCAGTTGTTGGAGTTGGGGGATTTTTTTTCCACAACAGTGAAATGATAAAAGGAAAAAAAACAATGGAAAAATCAAATCCAAAAATTACTACCATAAAATCCTGCTATTTTGAATTATCATAAAAATGATTAATCATTATGAGATGAAAATAAAAATGTAGAAATTTTTACCTTGTTAGTGGCTGTTCGACTGCACGTAGCTGTAGTCATCTTGTGCAGTAGAATGAATGAAGTTGAACGAAAATGGCACTAAACTAAAGGTTGTTGTCGTCGTGAAAATCAATTGTATATTTCAACCGACGCCAATGACATCATCAATTGTTCGAAAAATGATGCCCATTGAAAATGAACAAACAAACAAATAAACAAACAAACAAAACGATTTCATGAAAAAGTAGGGGAAAATTGTCGAGAAAAGCGCGCGAAAAGAAGAAGATGATGAAAAACTCGCTGTTGCTATTATTATAATTATAACAATAATAGTCCACTGGTCAGTCTATTGTCGACGCAACGTATAAAATGCATTGTGGTATTTCTACATTGACATTACAATTACAACACAGTCATCTGTAGCAGTGTACGTTGTTGGGAAAAAAAAATATTGATGACCACGACCATTGGCTATTCATCCAAGCATCAAACATCACTGCACGATATACACCAGGAAGTCCAGAATAGCGACCAGCAGATGCCATTTCACGTGCATCTTTCAATTCTGTTTGATTAGCAAATAATTAACAACCTGCATCTTCTATTTCAAAATTACAGTACGCCGCTGATCATTGTTACATTTTTCTTTTTTTTGCAAATTTCGACCGATTTTCCATTTTCTCTTCTGCTTCCTTATATTTGAAATGAAATAACTCCCATCATTTTAAAATCAACACCTATTAAAACTATATTACACTATTTTTTAACCCCCAAAAAGAAACTTATCAAACATACTTACCTGTACAATACACGCACACATAGATATACATATAGAGCGCAAGCAGGTGAACAAGCATAGCTAAAATAATACGATGATCCTATCTGTAGGCCAGAAAAGTTTGCTATGCATTAACGCTACACTTGTGCAAGCGAATTAAGCAAATCTGAACGACAAACAAAAAACGGTAAATTCACACACAGTGATGCACATACAACATGTACACGTAATGAATAGTTCAATTGTAATTTCTGTTTAAAATAATAATTGCTCATCAATGAACTGTTTTTGACTTGTTTTTTTCTTTAAATTTCCATCATCATGATAATCAACGTTGATACAACAATAATAATCAACATGCAAATTTTGTTCGATAAATTTCAATGGAACAACGCACACAAATCATTGTTCCATTACAACAATAACAACATCAAAAAAACATATACATTACTGCAACTTATTTATTAATAATTATAAATATGCATCTGTTTTTTTTTGGGGGGGGGGGAGATGAAATTTCATCTACTTGTCTTTTACATTAAAATAATTTCACCAGTGTAATGTTGCAATGTCAATATCAATACCGGTAATAAAAAGGATTTTTAAAGCGGAATCAAAAATCTAATGTTCCTTCTACAACAACAACAACAACCACTACTACTACTACTACTACTATTATTATTATTATTATATTTGAAATATGAAAATTATTCACATTCATTTCAATATCAACTGCTCGACTGTTTCAATTGTAAGCGAATTCTATTTTCTAATAACACTTCTTGCTTACACAAATTAGATATGTATATTTTGTAAAAAAAATACAAGAAAACTATATAGCAAAATATGATTAATAAATAAACATATAGATATAGATATTTACCTTTCGCAGTGATTGATGATACATTGAAGTCACTTCAACAGACATCGTTCCAAAATGAAACAAGCTAAAAACTAGAAAAGGAAATTGTAAACAAATAAACAAATAAAGTATCCGATGCTTTGAAAATATTGGTAAATAATTTTAATAGAGAAATTTGGAAATTTGAAATCGATCGATCAGCTTGATTTACAATTTAAAAGCTTTTTCAAGCAAATGTTCAGTAAAATTAACGTCACCGTTTTTCGCCATTCAAACGAAATTGAATAATTTGATTAACAATGCCGTAAAAAGAAACAAATTGATGCACTGCAATTCTCTGCACTTCTTCACAAAATGTATTCAACTGTTTATTATTCTTATAAGGAAATACGAAGAAAAAAACAATATGAAGTAGAATACTTTAAATATGAAATTGTATTTTTCATAAATTAATAATAATAAATGAAAAAAATCAACTCACAATAAAGAAAAATGAACAACAACAAGTCGAATAACAGTAATATATTATAAATTGAAATTGTTGGACAATGTGATTATAAAATTTTTCTGATCATAGTAAAAATTTCAAATTTATGAATATCAAGAAATTGCAAATTCAAAAAGTCCCACTACATCCATAGCAACAACATCAAAGTATATTAAATAAGAAAATTAAACACTGTACACTTATTAACGCGCGTGTAACACTGGCGGTGCTTGTTCAATGTTTTCCATTTCAAATTGAACATTATGATAATTTCACGTCAAATTATACATTCATTCAATTGCTGATATGTTGATTTATTATTATTATTATTATTACAAACAAATATTTACTCGCAACCGGTCGTTAACGTTTCATCTGAAGTATTATTATTTCTGTCTCCATTATTATTACTATTTTCTCTTGTTATTTTATAACAAATTTAACAATAAATATTTATTATTGATTTTTTTTCTTAAAGTTTCATTTCATTTGTCATAATAGTAGCAAAAAAAACTTGACAAATTATTCATCGCAGGTAGACAGGAAAGGATTTTTTTTTATTTTGAATTTCATATTAAATATTTATAAATTGTTATAATTGAACAAAAGAAAAGGAAAACGAGAAAAAAAAGCTTATCCTTGATTTGGATTTAAAAAATGCAAACCACTACTAATTACTAGAATTAAACGACGTTACACTGAAATGTGCACAGATGGACGAGAAATGAATAAATGTACACAGACGATTTGAATGCTCATGGAAAATATTAATAACAATTGTTGACCATTGGGAATTTTTGCTGATCGCTTTGAGTGAAATGAATGAAAAGTCGAAAATGGATATATTTAAATTTGCATATCTCATAATTACCGACGTTGAAAAAAAATATATATAAATAAAGAATAAATCTTGTGCAAAGAAATGTCGTTTCTTTTCATTGAATTGTGTTGTTCATTTGTTGCAATCAAAATCTCCTACCAATGGGAAAAAGTAATTTGTAATTAGTTAGTTAATTGAAAAAGAAGCGAGGAAAATGCAATAAAATCAATGTAATCTTGTACTATCCTATTGGAAGAGGAGTACTGGTGACTATAGAAAAGATAGTGGGGAATTTGATTAAGGTGGATTATTTTTCAAAGGGGCAAAAATGTGGAAAAAAAGTGAAAAAACACTTTTTCAATTTGTCCCAGTGATACAGCTACGATTGATTAACACTGCATTCAGTTGCAGACATGAGAAAAATTGTTTTGTCTCATGAATTGTACTATCGCCGATGCAAATAATGTTCTTGAAAATTAATTTCATTCAAAATTTGCATATCATTCCTGGAACGTGTAAAGATGAATTTATTGTTTGTCTTTTTTTTCAATTTTTATCAACATAAAAAATATATATGTGTGTTATTTTGTCAAAATTGTAAACAGTCAGTCTGTAGCATTTGTTCGACGGGTTTTTTCCACTGAATGATTCCAGTTGTCTTGACTACCGTCAGGTGATAATCAAGTACGTTTGAAAAAGTTCACCCGGAAAAAAAGTCAACTTTTTAGAAAGCTGATTGGTTGATTTTGTTGACAATTTATAGCTTGTTGATTGATTGAATTGTAAAATTTACATTTTCATTTAATCAGTGTCCGTCTCAGTCGGTCGGTGTTTATTTTCGACTTTGTGCAAACTGCAGCAAATGAGAAGCTATTCGTCAAAGAACAAACCAACTTGAACAAATATAGAACTGATAAATGGCTAATCAGATACCAAAAGAAAAAAAACCAAAGATATTGTTCCAGTGTTTCTTCTTGCCGTATCATGATTGTAGATGATCAATCAATAGAATGAATAAATTTACATTTTACGTCGTCGTTGAAACGTCAGTTTGCTCGGTTTTGATTACAATTTTTACAGACATGTCAACTTGTTACAAGCACGGTACGGCAAATGGTATATATAACAAATACGACGATCATCACACATCTGTCAAAAATGTACACCGTGCAAACTTTCAGTGAAACATTACACGTTAACAAATTGCAAGCTTATTTGTATTGTTTTCTACTATTAAACTGATCGAGTGAAAATTACAATGAAAAAAAAATAAATATATGTATAGATAAAGGAACAATTTGTATGCATATTAGATTTATTCCATTTATCAGCAGCAAAATAAGCGAACAACTTTTTTCTTGCTACTTTTTACTTTAATCAATCAATACCGGTAAGTTGTGGAAATAAAAAATTTCATCAAACAAATACATTAAATTTTTTTTCAAATTGAAAAAGTATCGAAATAATGGCAACAATTTTCAATTTTATCACTGCTGCAGTGATGCAGGGTTTTGAAAAAGTAAGTTTCCAAAAGAGAGAGAAAAACAAAAGTTCCATTCCACCGCTCCATTTCGACGAAGAAGCAGCGTCGAATCAATTATTCCAACAGTTAATTGATCCCTGAACATTCATTCACTGAAACAGCAGCATGAAGCAGAACAACAACATGCATAGTTCGACAAAATACGAGTCGAATTTTCGACCAATAATTATCATATTCGTATTTTCGAATACAAATTGGAATGTCGAGCTGAATCATCCAAACTGGCAGTCAGTCCTGTAAAAGCGATCATCGTCTCTACGTCACGGTCGTAACTGTCCACGCGCGGGCTATTCGAAGCCATTTCGGTTTGATTGATTTTCTCAGGCTCTAGAAACGTTTTCGAATTTTCCGCATCCACTGGAAGAGCCCAAGAGCGGTGCCGTGGTTTTTTCAACTGGCAAAACGTAGCAACAATCATACCAATACTGACGACGGTCAAGATGCCGAATACCGCTCCGACTGCAATCAAAACCGTCTCGACCAAGTATCGGTGATCGGTTTTGGATTTTTTGGACAACTGGTGACTGCTGGGGACAAAATCCGCCTGTTCGATTAGCCTGATCGGCTTGTTGTTGTGTTTTCGATTATCCGACTGGCCGTGACCACCGCCCACCAGTGTGGGAACAACGGTGGACGTGCTGCTGTTGAATTTGATCTGCTGCAAAATCAATTCCATCGGCACTTCGACCACCGTGGCAGGTCTGGAAGATGCGGTGGTCGGTTGCAACGTCGACGTAGCTGGTGTCACAGTTCCCAATTCCAACGAGCCGGATGTCGGACCACGACTGCTGATCATGTTCAACAATGAGAACAGACCGTCCACCAATCGGCTATCGTCCATTTCGGCTTTTTCGACTCTTCTCCCACTGTATCTGGTCATGTTCAACGGTGCAGCTTGGTTCGGCGTCGATTCCACTTTCGGCTGAAATTTGTCGATGATCGTTTTCAACGATTCGGACAATTTCAAAAGCATATCATTCATCGAATTGTGAACCACTTCAGAAAGAAGATCATCTATAACTGCCGACGCATTTTTCGAGTCGGTATGCAAATCAGTATCCGTATCGTTCGGTTGTTGATGTCGTTGATTGGTCGTGATGGAAACTTGACCATCGTACAGTTGAACTTGGAATCCATCGCCGGCCGAAATTTCCAACGGTCCGGTGGATTTTTTCATCACCAATGCCCACGTCAAAACTGTCGTCAACTGGACCCAGCAGCCGATGACCAACAACATGGACGACATCATCATCACCACGACGACCACCACCACCACCACAGAATTTGCAGTTCTGTTCCTTGTTGGTCGACCAACGTGACCAAATACAAACACACCGCTCTTGCTTGAACAGCTGTCCCGAGACTTTCTTGGGCAAACATTTCGGGCGATCCAGCAACGGTGCAACAGCTGACCTGACCTTCGGTCGACAATGCGGATCTCGGCCTTCACTTGTTCTGGGATGCGCCAACCACCGGTGAACAGTATCCATTGTATGGAAATTGCAAGCACATTTTCGCTTCTTTTTTCTTGTCCCCGTCTCTCCGCTCTCCCAGACATATTTCTATATTCACGGTCGACCTCCAACTATAATCAAACCAACGGAGGAACCATTGTCATCCAAGTCCCAACGCCGAACACATTTCTCCACAACAATGCTTGGTTTTATTGGTATCAACCAACCACTGCACCGACCACCGATCGCTTCTAATCAACTGATTGTTCACGGTCAAATTTCTCGTACAACAACATCCGGCCGATAAGGGAAGAAAAATTGGACATATTCCCTCCAAAACCTACACACTTTTAACCAGATAACGCGCCTATTTATTCCATCCATACACTTGTTTGTGTGTGTGAAGAAATTACACAAAAGCACCGCTCGAATGAATTATGCATTTTAATATTCAACAAATTTTTAAGGTGTTTTCTTTTTCGACACCACATTGCAAAATTGTCCACTCCAATGTTGACAATACCAACAGTATCCATCGAAGAAATTATTGATCTTACTGTTTTTGAAAGGGTTACAATTTCTACCAACATTTCAAAAATAGAACAAATCATACATGCATCAGTGTTTGCATTTTTTTTTAAATTACATTAATAAATTGCACAAGTCATTTGCGTTCCATAAACTGTACTACTTACTTTTCAACAAACTAGTGATAAACAATAAACAACAAGCATGTAATAAAATAACACGTACAAACTTAGCTCAGAGCAAACGATAAGAAAAAAAATGAAAATTAAAATAAAACGTTTTCCCGTAGAAATGACGCATCGGATTCTTTTCTGCGAATGTCTTTCTTCGCTGTGCAACGAGACAACTTTATCATCAACATGCTCTTCTTTTCTTTCCCCAACTACCAATCAAACGACTAATAAAATTATGCCGCTTAAAAAATATGCTTCGATGTTCTGTTTTCTCGTTTGAAGTTTCACTGTGATGCTGTGAACTCTGAATTCATTCAACAATTCATAATTCAACATTACACATGATAATTTATCGCAATTGTTACTATTAAAATTTGAACAATTGATTGGATAAACATTTTCACGCTTTTTGCGTATTTGTAAATTATGAACAATCGCTTAATTAAAGTAGAAAACAAAATTAAATTAATTTCGTAGTATACAAATACCAAGCATTGAAATCATCTTAATTATTTATGCTTCAATATTTGTCCATTTTCATGAACTGCAGTAACTTTGAATAATACTACGTGATGATCTTTTGGATACTGTAATCGTTGATAATTATTCCGTTTTGTAATTGGAACTTAACTAATAATTGTATAGTCTACGCTGAACAGTCTGTAAACTGAGCAAAACATAACAAACATGATAAAAGAGAAACGCATTCATTATTCCAGTTTAGAAAATAAAAACAAAATTACATCTTTTCTGTATAAATTGCACCTTAAACGAACAAATAAACACAACTCTGCTATTACAATAATAATAATTATTATTATTCAATTACTCAAAACGGTCAACAGTGCTGATTAATAGCGTTAATTTATTCCATTTGTAAAAAAATTACATCTGAATTAATTCAAAAGAAACAATACGTACTTCATTTGAATTTTTCTGCTTGTTTGAATTTTTCAACAACACGCATTGATCAGTGTTTTTTGTATCATCAAAATTTCCATCCCCATGATCATTACGTGAAATCAGTGATAAGCTCGAAGTGACACTTATTCCTTCTTCAATCGAACCTTCTTCATCAAAAATGAGCTAAATTGCAAAAATAAAAAAACTATATGAATAGATGCGCATATTTTTATTTCAATTACGAACAGTTAAATCGAACAACAGTCGTTCTTACTTGACTGATGCGAGCATTGACGTCGTGTTCAAGTCGTTTTGAAGGAGCAAAAATTTCCAACTGATGATGCAAGAGAAATTTCAGCAATTCCACAGCTCTGCGTTTTTCTTCGTTTAAACAAAAGCAAGAACTGAATGCATCAACCACCTACAAAAGAGCAACGTATTGGAAATAAATTTAAAAAATTATTCGTGAAAGAGAAATATCTTCTGTACACAACTTTCTGGTACAGTGTAATTGTAAAAATTGTAATAAATCAAATCCAGTAAATTTTACCAGAACTCGGTTACTAGTGGTTCCGTATTTGTCCAATTGAAGACGATGGTTCGTAGAAACGCGAGCCATAAATCGGAGAAGAAGTTGCAACCAACGTCGACGTTTGACATCCAGCATGAAGAAACAGTTGCGCACGGTTTCAATTGTCAACTCTTTGACGTGGGAAAGTCGAAAAGTGATGGGAAAAAGCGTGGAAAAAGTACGACGCTCCAGGGACTGTTCTACTGCATCACCGGCGTTGAACTGACCTGCCAGATGTCTGGGTCTTTGTTTGGGTGTGGACAGTGTAGCGGCTCGTTGAACTTTGACGAAAGATTTCAAAGAGACTGGACATTCGAGCAATTCAGTATTCTCTTCCAATGTTTTCACCAATGTCGGGCTTTTCACCAGACCAGGCAATCCGCTGAGTGCTTCAAGTTTATCTTTTGGAGAATTAGAAGAAGCCAAACAATATCTGTTCATCATCACCGGCTTTTCGTCAGTAGCAATAGCTGAATATTTTTTCAAAGATGCTCCATCAGTTTGATTCGACTGAAACAACGGTGCGACATTTTTCGAAACACGATGCACAGGAGCCAAATAATCACAAGATAAATCCGAATGGGATAAAAATGCAGAATTACGAGCACAGTAATGCATATGATTTGATAATTTGCCATCCAACTGACGCGCACGTTCTATATGGATAAATAAAATATTGATAAAATTTAATGTGAAGTATGTGAGAAAATAAAAATACAAAACATACCCATTATGGTAAAGCTAAGCATAAGCAAACCTTTTGGAATTAGCTTTTGATTTCTGAAAAAAGTTGCAAGCGTTTGGAGAATGTCCATTTCAAAGCCAATGTGCACGCCTTCGTTACGTCTTGGCCCTACGAAAACGTACAATAAGATTCATCTAAAAAACAAAGAAAGCACAATTTGACAAACTTACAATTTGCCAGACAATTCATCGATTGCACAATTTGTGGTGGAGGTTCATCTTAAAAGCTCAATCATTAAAAATGAATCATAACAATTATTACATTTCAATTATTAATATAATATTTACAACTGTCGACCGTGAGAAGAATATTCCACTCACCTATGTTGCTGTTCACTTTTGAAGCAATTTCAAATTGATTGGCATTGTAAAAGACAAGACTAGCATCAATGGCACTTTCTTCAATAAAATTTTTCAAATTGTCAACAGCCAAAAATGATTTAATGCTGAAAAAATTGCTTGATTCAAGATTTCAATATAAAAAAACAAAATAAAACTGAACATTGTGTCATTTTATTCGCCGCAAGTATTTATTGTTAATACGATTGATTATAAATTTGTATATTCTAAAAGTGAAATTGCTGATTTTTCTTACAAAAATTTAAATTTATAAAATATTTTTATCAGAAAAAGAAAAAAAAGCAACCGAACCTATCTAGACAACACGTTTTCCACAAATTATCAATATCAGACGATGAAAATCTTTTACACGTCTTCTGCGAATGATCTAGCGAAGTGGATTTTCAGGCGAATGTGGAAAATGAATCATTATGCAAATTTACTTTCAAATGGTATGTTTTCCATGCTGACAGATCGGTTGGTGTTGCGTAGAATTTTTTCACGTTCCAACAAATTGGATGGCAAGCCTGCCGAGTGACGTTTTTCCGGGCACATTGCGTGCACTTCTTTCTTGATGCGATTCATTTTCAAAGCCAGTGGAGTTTGGACCAGTGCAGATAACGGTGCATCTGTAAATCTGAACTGAAATTTAATGAAATTTCGAATTTTTTTCAACGTTTTGAAAATTAATTTCAAAACAAAATTTATCTCATATACAACAAGAGCAACTAAATTTAATCATTTCTGAAAATAAATTCCAAACGTAAAGTATTAAAATTTATTATTATTATTATTATTAATAAATAATTTCACAATAATATCATTGTTGATTTGTTGCTGAACAAAAATTTCATTACCTATACAATGAACGGCCATCTTTAATTATCTCGTCTTTGGATTTTTTGCTGTGTATAACTTCTACAAAAACTTCACGTTCGTAAAACTTTTTCAATAATATTTTCACTTTTTCTCTGCAAAAAAAACAAACAATTGCACTTTATTGTACGATGAAATAACTGAAATTAAATTCTATTATAAATCAGATAATGCAATACAGACACAGAGAGAGAGAGAGATAATAAATCACACGTGCAAAATTGCATCCATTCCACCATTTATGTAAATTTCCACGCGTGAAGCTCATTCAGCTTACTTTGTTATCTTGGATTTTGATTTCGTTTTCGAAATTAAATAATTGTAAAGCCAATCCGTGGCTTCTTGACCAGTGAACGTGTTCGGGTAGATGGTAAAATAACGCCAGTGATTTTTCAATACCATTTTTGAACGAAAATTCCTCACCACGTCGTTCCACTGAGCAATGGATTATTTATTTTATTATATTATTAGTAAAAATTTGAAATTTCAAATTTTTTACTATAAGTGTTGCGGAATATTTCGCGTCTTGTTCTACTTCTGCACTTGACATACGGCGGTCCGTTCGGTGGGGAAAACGACGATCGATTTCACGTCACTTGTATATTGTTCAGTACTGTAGAATTGAAAATTATACTCTGCAAATCTTTAAACAGTAACCAAAATGTTGACCCAATTTTTAGTTGTAATTCTGTTTGTTAATTGAACAATTCCAATGCAAAAAATTATAATATTTTACTTTCACATTTCTTCACAAGTACTATACTGGAAAATATCACATGATAGCAATGTTTGCTGCGGTTCGAAAATGGAAATTTTTATCATTTTCAAAATCTGTGCACGTTTGATGGAATAACATCAAGAATAAGATCATGAACAAGTACAACACCAACTTCTTTTGGTTGTCAATTTGCTTACATTTCCATCACATTTTGAAAATTGTTCATTACCAGAATTAAAATTCCATTAAATAAATATGAAACATGATGCAATGACGGTTTCAAATTTTAAAGAGAAAAAAAAATTCGACATGTTCGTCCATTTGTGAACCAATAAAGCTGCAAGTGGGTGAAAATTCCTTAAAATCAAAATAATTCAAATATGCATAATAAACAAATGTACCGTCTAGAGTAAAATAATTTAAAAATTCCAAAGCGAGAAAAGTTGAATAATTCCTGCATTATATTATTAATGATGGAAAAGTGTTATTGTGTTTACGATTTGGATTGGAGAAATAATGGGAAAAGCATGCTTTGCTAAACCAGTGTCAAACGTTGATCAAATAGTGAATCATTTCAATTCTCACGATCGCTTTGAAAATGTCGTGACAAATGATAACATTGCTCTTCAGAGATGATTGGATCACTTTTTCAATAACTGTCTGTCCACAAACAAGGTCGCGAAAGCGAAGCGAAAATTAGTGTCCAGCTTTATTATTATTATTATTATTACAATTATTATTAGTATTCTTATCATTAATAATTATTATGGTCAGTTTGCACTTGGCATTATGACCGATTTCCACAGCCGGACGTTTCAATAACCGCGTTGTCGCATTCTGCCGTCTCATTTCAGTGTCAAACGAAAAGCAGCATATCTTCAATTTTCAAGTCCAACAGTGCAAACAAGCTAGTTAGCTTTATTCTCGTTGCGGCATCTTGCCGCGGTCTCCTTCTTCAATAATTGCTAGTTGGTCAGTAGAAATTTGCCTAAGCAGACAGATGAATTTCAACACGCCCCCAGGCGTTGTGATATTTCTGTTCACTTCATTTCTGCTTCCAACTGCTCATTACACTAACGCTGAATGTAAAAAATGCTTTTCTAAATTCAATTTCGATAAATTAATTATACATTCTGCATATTCTTTTCTATTTCTTTCAGTATGTTCAGATGATTCGAACGCTACTTCAATGTGTCGTGTTGATGCTGACTGTATCAGAAAATTTCATTGCGTCAATGGACAATGCTGTTCAAGTCAGTATGCTGTGCAATAGATTCTTTTCCTTAAACATTTCCATAAATTTACATTTCTTCAAATCGACTATTCTCTTTCACTTTTCCGTCATTTCAATTCAATCTTTCAACAAAATATATCCATTAAACAAACTAATTTTAAAATCCATTCATTCATTTAATACTTACTAATAACTCGTCCAACAAACAACATCTCTTCGAATATTTCAGATTTCTATTCAATTCACTTGAAAATTTATAACAATCAGTATTCGATGCATTAATCAATCGAATTTTTCAAATTTCATACGTTTTTCTAATCATTCTAATTTTCCCAAATTTCTTCTTTTTACTATTCGCGAAATAATACTTACTTGGTCATAAAAGGGAAGGGCTCTTTTACTACTTTAGAAAAATTTACATTACTCTGCTGAACAGAAGAAAACTTAAACAACAAAAATGTCCAAAATAAATGAAAATTAAAATTGCGGCAATAACTTTTCAGAAGTTCCATTGCTCCAACTTTAATATGTATAATAATTCGAAGAAAAATCAGCCTGATTTAGATTTAATTGAAGATGAAATACACCAACGATTAAATGCTATTGTAATACTGCATAAAGTATTAATTGCATACATACAATCAACATAAACTGTATAAATTATGAAATGTTCATTAATATTTTCAAAACAAACGTTTATTATTATAAAATGGAAAAATTTATGTATTTCTTATATTTTTATACATTTAGAAATATTTATTATTAAATTATTATCAAAAAAATATATTTATTAATGAAAGCTACCTAAAGGAAATTGTGCTGATGGCACACCTTCGCCTGCAAAATGTTCAGAAATGAAAAACTGTCCACCAAACCATGCATGCCATCGTGGTCAATGCTGCTCATTGTTTACAAACAAGCGTAAAACAAGCCTTTGTCCAGATGGAACAACCACAAGTGTCCGATGCAATGAAAAAAACAGGTATCTCGGCATAAGTATTTCTAAAAATTAATATCACATAAAACATCACTTTCTACATCAATTTTTAAATCTGCATTTAATACGCTACATATAAAAAGCATGTAGTTCATCAAACAGCACAACAATATTTATGAAATATATGTTGGCAAGGAGAAAAGAATGTACGTTTTCCATTAAAGATGTCATACTGGAGCAGAGTGTGTGCACGGCTTTTGCTGCAGCAAAGTACACGCACCGCCAGCAAAACAAGGGCGCTGTCCCATTTTGCTGGTTAATCTACGAATAGGATCTACTACTGTTCAGCCGGAAGATCAATGCTATTCAGACGATCACTGTGAAAGTGTTCGAAAATGTTGCCTCACTGTTGCTGGAAAAAGATGTCTTCTCCCTGAGACAGGTATATATCAAAAATCTGCAAACTTTCAAACAAATGGTCTATCTACACAGCTTGGTTTGCAAAATTGTTAATTTTCTATAAAAGCATTTTCATGTTCAATTAAGCAATATAAATATCAATATTAATAAGGGAAAGCAATTATTGATAGATTAATTTTACACATATCATAGCAGATATATATTAACATTTTTCCAGTTATCTGTTACAAAGTTTACTTTGAATATGAAGTACTTGAATATTTCATGTCCAAACAATAAAATATTTTCACCACCGTGTGTGGACATGATATATACCGTTATGATAATACTTTTCTCAAAAGGAAAAATTATTTCAGATTTTGGACGATGTGCTGACGGGTTGCCGGCGGAAAGCGTTTGCAACAGAAAAGAGCAATGCGGGAAAGCATCACAGAGCTGCGTACGCGGCCTTTGCTGCAATACGGCAGCACATGCTAATGCAAAAACAAAAAGACCAACAGATACAGAATCTTCATGTCCCCGTTCAGTACATCCCAGGCAGATTCAATTTTCCAGGAGATGTTCAGTGGACACTGACTGCCACTTTCAAAAAAAATGCTGTCCAACATATATTGGCCGGAGATGCTTAATATTACCAGGTGAATATGACAATTTCTTCAAAGTTGCATCATTTGTGTTAAATTCTCACTCTTTAATTTCCTATATTAGTGACAAAAGCAGGCTCGTGTCCAAAAATTAAAGTGTCGGGTGAACGAAAACGACGTCAACATCGATGCTACAATGATGGCCACTGTCCTGGAGAGATGAAATGTTGCAGCTTACCGTTAGGAAAAGCATGCCTCTTTCCTTCTTGAATAAAACTTGTCAAATGCTAAATTTGATACACTTTTTCATATTATTACTATTATTAAATAAATAAATTTAAATATATTAGAAAATGACACATGAAAACAAACACAACGATCAAAGTACAAATTAAAATTAAAATCGTAGGAGCGATAAAATTAACTGATTTACAATTAACTCGCTAAGCAAATTATTCGCCACAGCATTTTGTAACCAAAAAGCATAAACTGAATTGTCAGTTAAAAACTGTAGAATTTCATAAATCTCATATTCATTATTCATGAAAAGTTTCAACAAATGTGAAAATTAATCTCAACAATAAAATGAACAAATAAAACGCACATACGCTTTTCATTTCAGATAAAAGTTTGCTCCAGTGGCGAATAAGAGCTGTGTGCTTCGCAACTGAAAATAGCAAACAACAACAAACAAGCAAATGATATTCCAAGAAATTAATTCAATCAATTTTTTACTTCGAACTTCTAACGAAGAGGTATCTAATTCATTTTGTCTCACTTTATTCATTAGTGCTCGTTTCCATTGGAAGGTCAGATCCTTTCGACGGCCGAATTCAATGCTGAATAATTTTTTTACCGAATCAGGAGCACTAAAATATGGTAATCCATTAAACTGCAAATCATTTCATACACCCAATAATACAACATACGTTTCGAGAGCTTTCACCGATTCATACTCCGCTTTTGACTGTTTGATGTCAACATGTGGCAGCCAGTGTGTGGAATCGTGCTTTATTAAACTTTATGACATCTAGTTTCATCTAGTTTATGAACAGCTTTATTTCATCTAGGACAATTTACGAATTAAAATATACTTTCGGTACAATTTCAATCATGCACGTCCTACCTCTCTTAAAATTAACGTCACGGCTAACTGAAACCATTTCAAACCAAATTTCACCCAACCTGTCAATATATCCCTGAGCTAGAGGAACACTAAGAGCAAGGTTTTCATAATAAGTAGGGTCGGCCTGTTTTGGATCAACAGCGGGTCTTCGAATATTATACCATTTGAATCGATTATACCATGAAACAGCTGAAGCTCAGAAATCTAGACTGAACAAACCATGAGCAAGACATGCTGAAAAAAATAAAACAAATTTAAAGTTGGTAAAAGCAAATTGAAACAAAAACAAATTAAAATAAAATATTTGAAGTGGTTGATTAGCAGAATTTCACTAGTATCAACAGATCATACTAAAAGAAGGGGAATGCAAAAATCTGAAAAAATAACTAAAGTTTAAAATTTTCATTTCCAAATCAAATTACTGAATAAATAACCATTTTTTAAAAGAATTATTGTTTCGTTGAAATGTAAATGCTATCACAGAGAAATATTAAAATATTTACAATATTGTATTACAAAATAATTATCATCACTAAGTGATTTTCAAGTATAATTCAAAATTTCGAACACAATTTCAATTTGAATTTAACTGTCAAATTTTGATTACAATTTTTAAAGTAACAACAAAATACGTTTCAAAAATTTATTACGAGAGTCAAATTTATTTTAAATTTATTTTAAAATACGAGAAATTCAAATTTAAAAAGTTCAACACAATATTTAAAAATTACAATACATTGAATTTTTGGTGACACTTTAAAATAATGACTTAAAAATTTACGTTTAAAGTTTAAAATTTTAAAAATGCAGTGAACAAGTTCTATTTTATCACAGTTATTTTCACGAGATACAGTCAAGTGTGCGCCATCTTTTTTTGCTCTGGTTCGTAAGTGCAACTGCAATTTAACTTTTAGTTTAATTATTAATTAATCATATATGCTTAAGTGACAGCTTAATCGAATATATTTTTGCAGTTTATGTGTGATCAAATTTTACTTTTAAAATAAGTGAAAACGAGAATAAGTCGTGTGTAGTTAAGCAAATTATTAAAATTTCGTCTGGAAAGTTGTATCTGTTGTAGAAGATGGATGAATCAAATGCAAGCAAATTGCAGCAAAAGAAACCTGAAGAGGAGGCTGGAACATCGACAGAAAAGAAAGGTAAGCTGAATCGCTTGAAAAAGATGTGGGACGGGCTCATTCAGCACCTTTGTCCCAGAAGAACACGGAATGGCGTTAATTCAGATTCATCGTCAAATGATATTCCAAAATTGACAGTCGTTTTTGATTTGGTGAATTAATCTCATTGGCAATAATTTAAAAATTTTAAATTCGTATTAAACTTCAATCTTTTTAAGGATTCGACGTTGATTTATTCCACAAGAGAAAAACTGTTTAGTAATCAGGAAAAAATTGATTCAATAAGAGTAAATATTTAAAATTTATTATTCATAATTGCTTTAATTGAAAATTATGTTTTCAGTATTTCGTGGCAATCAGACCGCATTGCCGCGAAGTATTACAAGCCGTCCGAGAAGTCGCCAATATGATGGTGTATAGCGCTGGTACTCCTAAATACGTCCGTTATATTGTTCAGCTTCTCGATCCAGAAGGAAAGCTTTTCGAGTAATAAACTGATTTGATATATTAGGAGCTATTTAAAAACCATACCTGTGAATAAATTTTATAATATTATTTTTCTTATACCTTTTTAGCAAGGTACTGAACAGGAATAACTGTAAAATTAAAAATGATATCTATATAAAAGATCTTAAAAAAACGGGATGCATGTTAAAAAGGACGGTTTGGATAGATGATTTACCTGACTCTTTTCCGTTTCAAGTAACCAAATCACGCACAACATAAAATTCTACTGATTCAATTAATTTTTTTCACCGCTTTAGCCTTACAATGGGATAGTAATAAAGCACTGGACAGGGGATCCAGAAGATAATGAATTAATGGACGTGTTGAAAGTGATAATGCAGTTGACAAAAGAAGTATATTTCAACATTTTACTAAAATTCGTATATTACTTATCCAATTTTAATTTTATTTAGAAAAATGTATGCTCATTCTTCAAGAAAAATTATAAACGATAATTAACAAAGACCAAGTCATTAACGTTGTGCAAAACCATAGATATAATTCAATCCAATTATTTTTTTCATTTTTTTTATGAATTATGTGTAATAAACGTAATGCAACTTACTTTAATAAATTGCACTAATGGTATTCCTTAGAATGGAAAATATTCAGAAATAACTGATCACAAAACCATCAGGGTCATTATTGCTCACTGTTTACAAATTAGCTCAACACTAGCTGTTTTCTAGTTTGAACAGCCACAATTGTAGTGAAAAATATTTTCTTTTCTGGAAGCTACATCATTTTCTATTTTTGTTTGTATGATTTTGCTTGATGCTTATAGAATATTTCATTTATTTTTTTCTATCTTTCTGCTTTCATATTTTCCCTTTACCTTTTTTCAGTTTTATAATTTTACAAAATTACACTTAAAAAATTTTTTTCATCTTTTTTTCCATAATATCATTTCCTTTTATTCTGATTTTTCTTTAAATTTTCTTTTATTACTATTTTTCATTTTTATTTGCATATGTAAGTGACTGAAAGCATCTTCATTGCATGAACACAATAAATAAGATCTGTTACAATTCTTCCAGACATAACAAAAGCATAACACAGCATTAATTCATACTGTTGGCGGTAATGTGGGAAGGGAAGAGAGAGGGAAGTCAAGAGAAGAAAATATTCCGTTTGCCTTTAGTGGTTGCTAGTCAGTGATGTTGAAAATTTTTATGGAAGAAAATGAAAAAAAGAGTTAACAACTTTGGAAAATAAAACAATAATCTTGAACACAAGTAAATTAATAAAACGTGTATATAAAAGTAAATAAGAAAAATAATATTTTGTTTTTGCTTTGATATAAATCAAGAACAATGCAACAGATATAGTTAATAAAAACATAGTTAGAAAAAATGCTCCTTATAATAAAGTATAAATGTGCTATTGCGATAGAGAAAACTTGAACGGATACAAATGTGTCAAGACGGTTAATACCGAAAACGCAGAACTGATGCTGCTCTGATTCCAACTGCCCAAGAGGCATTGTTCCAACAATTCGAGCATGATGTCGTCAAGACCGTAGAAAGTTGAAAAAAAAATGAAAATCAGATTGCTTGCGTGTAACAGTAGCATCGCTCTTGTAGTTACCACTGGTGCTAAGGCTGCGCTGTTTAGGCGGGCCAAAGATTCGAATAAACAGAATAGAAAACAGATAATTGGCCGAGTTGCGCACGCTCCAATCCTGATCTCCCATCGCATAAATTGCGGTGATCATGCCGATGCGTAAATGTGGATGGCAAGACTCTCGAAAATTGCGCTTCACGAATCAACAATCGCATCACGTTACAACAGTGGATCTATGTGGTGGTTAATGAATCGCTGTCGATGCATTACTTTTCGTGCAACAAATTCATCACAAAGTCCAACACCGTAATGCCTTCTTCAACTGAATCAGAAGCCAAGCTTGATAAGCAACCGCTTATCAAATACGGCAAACCGGCACTTCTGCGGCTGATATCCGATAAGAGTTGATCATTTTGAAATTCTGCCATCATTTCACCGATCCAATGCAACGGATAAGTAAAATAACATTCCGACCGTCGTAGTGCGTGACAATAACGTCTGAACGGATCTGAAGAGGTTTCCAACACGCCGCAGTAAAGACAGCAGAGTACCAACGTTCGAAAGTAGAAGCAAATAATTCAAATGAGACATTTGCATGCGACGTCGTTGGCTTTGTTGACCTAATAGAAATCATTTCAGTTTGAGGCCGTCCGTGGATGGTAGCTCAGCGTTTTGATGGGAAAATTGACTGAAGACAAACATTGAATCCAAACACTGTTTTTGCTTTTTATTCATTATTATTTTTTGGAATAAGTTCTGAAAAATAATTTTTCAATCAACATTCAAAGACAATGAACATTAACGATGAGAAGATGACGAATTTAGCAGTAAGTGGCAGTTTTTTCATTTGTAAGTCTTAATCAGTTAACAATATAATTGAGAATCGATATTGAGCATAATTTCTCAACATATTGTATGAAGAATTCTCAAAATCAGATAATAGGTGACATAATAATCGCCAACTTTCCGTACAATTAAGATTCATTAAATACACGTTGTACGCATTGTTCATCTATTATTAAAATATGGTCTTTCGAAAATCACCTTTGCAATAGCTAACATGTACTTTCAATTGACCATAAGCAAGCTTTTTCCCGCAAATTGTTCACTTAAAATTAGCTTCATTTGAGCAAGTTGGTTTTCCGACTTAAGAAAATTTTCAGACATACGTAGGTGTGTTTTGTCTAAGTGAATTTTGTTTTGTTATGGCGTTTTTTGCCAGATAGTTTATATTTTGACTGAATTGTAAACGTCAAGGTCATTTTTAAATTTTCAAATAGTCCTTTCCTTATTGATACAATTTAGCAGTGCATTTCTTCTGCTCATATTATGGCTTAGGTTAGACTTTATTTTCAGCCAAAAGTTCTAACGCACTACAAACCGGTTTCTAACGCTGCATTATGCAAATAACTATCGCTATAACGCGCCTTATCATCAGTAAGGGTGCGTTTGTGTGTTTAATTTACGTAGCAATTGGTAGCTTCGTTGAACGATCTCTGAGTTCATTACGGGCGTTATGTAGCTGCTGAAGTCGGTTTCAGAATTACTCACAGTATTCCATTTTTCTGCTTTTATTGTTTTTAAACTTTCGTATACTCATTTATGTAAACAATTATCTTCTTAATTAGCTAGCACTTAAATGATCATACTTT
>NW_003526948.1:6279452-6280922 GCF_000181795.1 Trichinella spiralis
TTTGTAAAATAACGGGCTGGCGTGAGCTAAAAAGAGACTCCATCGAGCAATTTGGAAAAATTTCAGTGGGCAAAGCAATCATGTTCGGCGTGAGCGAAAAAGAGACCATGGAGCAATTGAAAAATTCTGTATTTACCAATCACATTTGGCGTGAGCGAAAAGAGACTACGCGGGTAAACTTTCGACGAAATTCGAAGCGACCACCACCACCCTAGCATTTGAAAAAACCAATTTGAATACAATATGAGTTGTAATGCTTTTTAATTGTACATTAATTATTTAAAACCTCGCAACTCGAAACAACAGATTCATAGAAACCACTTTTTATTGAAAAATTAGGATAACAAACACGTGAACGCTAAAAAAATGCAAAAATAAGATGTAATAATACAAAAAGTATGCAAATTTAATGTGGTATATCGGAATGTACAGTAATATTGAGTGTAATGTATCACAGTAATGTGAGCGGCAGATCTTCTGACCTACGCGCTGTTCTCATAGCCGGTTGATTAGACGAGTCTTGTTTGTAAATAACGGTCGGCGTGAGCTAAAAGAGACTCGGTCGAGCAATTGGAAAATTCCATGCCAAGCAGTCATGTTCAGCGTGAGCTAAAAGAGACCATCGCGCAATTGAAAATTCTATCTACCAATCACGATTGGCGTGAGCGAAAAGAGACTACGCGGGCAAATGTTGGACGAAATGCGAAGCGACAGACCACCACGCTAGTATAAAAGTAGCCGTGGAAGGCGAGCGAGCGCAGTTCTCGTTTGACGTTGTGTTCAGTGCGGTGGTAGCATTGCGCTGTTCATGTGTGTATGTGTGCAGGCGTGTTTGTGAGAATTTTTTGATCTTTGTCAACTAATGATCATTTTCATCCTGCGTATTACACTAATTATATGCGCAGGTGGATGGGTTCCAGCGAAAACTGCAAGTAGTGGTATGTTGCTGGTTAATCCATTTGTGTATTCGATTGGTGGAGAAGCGCAGTAAAGTGGTTTCGTCAGTGGAACAAAGATCAACCACTATAAATATGAAAAAATTCCAGTCGACAACAACGCAGCAGTTTCAAATGAAGAAGAGATGACGTCTCAATGATTGATGGAAAGACATTTTATAGAAAAATTTGATTATGCTTCATTCATCGTAATGACCAGCAGTGATTTGAGGAATCACTTGTTTGGAATTGTGCGTGTCCACTACTATTTTTTTACCAGCAAGAGTTATTTTATATTCATTGTTATCACCCCACGTATATGCACATGTGGATGCGTTGCAGCGAAGTCAGCAAATGAAGATCCAACGGTTAGACTCCTCAGAAGCGGAAATTATGCTCCTTGGCAGAAAATGGACGCGTGCTGGACTTACGTGCTGTCACATCTGACATACCATCTAACGATATCCAAATTCCCCAGCATCAAGCAATCGACCGCAGAGTACAACCGCACTCTTGATGCTGATCAAGCGCTGCT
>NW_003526948.1:6280932-6282197 GCF_000181795.1 Trichinella spiralis
AATACAATATGAGTTGTTAATGCTTTTTAATTGTACATTAATTATTTAAAACGTCGCAACTCGAAACAACAGATTCATAGAAACCACTTTTTATTGAAAAATTAGGATAACAAACACGTAAACGCTAATAAAATGTAAAAATAAGATGTAATAATACAAAAAGTATGCAAATTTAATGTGGTATATCGGAATGTACAGTAATATTGAGTGTAATGTATCACAGTAATGTGAGCGGCAGATCTTCTGACCTACGCGCTGTTCTCATAGCCGGTTGATTAGACGAGTCTTGTTTGTAAATAACGGCTGGCGTGAGCTAAAAGAGACTCCATCGAGCAAATTGGAATATTCCGTGCCAAGCAGTCATGCTCTGCGTGAGCGAAAAGAGACTACGCGAGTAAATTTTCTGACGAAAGGCGAAGCGACACCACAACGCTAGTATGTAAAAAAAGCAATGTAAATACAATATGAGTTATAATGCATTTTAATTGTACATTAATTAGATAAAATTGCGCAAATCGAAACAATAGATTCAAAGAAAGCACTTTTTATTGAAAAATAAGGATAACAAACACGTAAGCGAAAAAAATGCTGAAATGAGTTGCGTGCCTGCATGTTCACCAAGTGAAACAGTAAGCAGTCAACGTATAAACTCTGTTCATGAAACCCTCACAAAATATGTTCAGGGTGATCATCCTCCACACGAACAACTTGCCAATGAGTCGCATTACGCCGATGCTGTGACGCTTTGTAGAAGCGCTTTGTTCTTCGAATTCACCTTCCAATTCGGCTCGCATGTTCAGATCTTCTACATTTCGCAATGCTTCTCCTTGTTCTCGTAATTCAATTACATTCTGCGGATGACACCGAACTGCGACTGGCAAAGATTCTGCAATTCCGTGCGGGTACTTTTGGAATAATTTTGCTCTTTGCTGCTCTTGCGTTTAAAATCTTCGCTACAAATCTTCGTATTTTTCAATAATACCAATATTATCAATTTCACTAGCGCATCAAATTTTATCATATATTCTAACACTGTTTAATTTGGAAAATGGAAAACGTAAAACAAATAGAAGCGCTCTGTTCATCAAATTCCGCTTCTAATTCGGCTCGCATGTGCGGATCTTCTACATTTTGCAATGCTTCTTCTGGTTCGCGTAATTCATATTACATTCTGCAGATGGCACCGAACTGCGACTGGCACAGATTCAGCTATTCTGTGCAGGTACTTTTGGGATATTTTGCTCGTCGCTGCTCTTGCGTTAAAA
>NW_003526948.1:6282928-6284587 GCF_000181795.1 Trichinella spiralis
AAAAGCACTAAACTCCCCGCACATCTGAGGCAGGTGAAACAACTAAGTCTCACCCGCCTCTTCAGCGCGGAAAGCTAGGCTTTCCCCGCTGCAGGGAAGAGGAGCGTGCGCTCTGCCTGCCCAAAGAGCAAGGAAGAGTTTGCACTCTCCCTTGTCTAAGGGAAGGGAGCTTCACGCTCCAGGATGGGGCCCATTTTTGGTCTCTCCATCCTCCACCTGCATTAAATATTTCAAGTCCCATTTCCGGCATGTTTGCCATTTCGCAGAACTCATTTATGCCAGACTTTATCTGTTTGTTTGTATTACATTGCACATTTATGATATTTTTTTGAAAAATAAACTTTTTCATTAATAAAGAATTGTTGTTGTTGTTGTTGCATTGTTCTTGGTTTATATTAAAAGAAAAAAATTTTTTTTTCTTACTTTTAAATAGATTATTAATTTACATGTATTACGTGTATTATTTGATTTTCCCCATTTTAACTGTTTTGTTTTTGTTCCTATAAACTAATTAATATTGCTGGCTGGCAACTAGTAATGGCAAACATGATTTTTCCCTTTTTAACTAATCCTACATGAGCATCATCGTTAAGAAATAACGCAGTATTGGTCTTTTGTTACGTCTGTGCATTGTGTCTTTGTATTTGTTTTGTAATGAAGAAGCTTTCCACACTCGACATCGCCAAATCGTATCTATCTTCTCCAACGTGCCAATACTTACCTCACTTGACCAACGAACGGAATTGACCAACGAACGCAATTGACCAACAAACGATTCGATCCTACCTAATCACAACCTTTCACCGATCTTGGCTTTCTCCACTTGTCTTCTTTCTTGTCCATGTGCATTATTTTTCCATGGTTTGTTACGTGTTTACTTATATGTATGCAATGCTTTTCATGTGTCAGAGGTCTTACAAATTCAAACTCAAAATAAAAGAATCGGAGAAAAAATATTTGGAGAAATAAATTTAAAAAAACATGCAAATGTACAATATTAGAAGAAAAAAAGTGAAAATCAAGGAAATCAAAAGAAATAATAGGAGAAATTAAAAAATGAATAAAAAGTATAAAATAAAGTAAGGGAAAATAAAGTTGAAATGAATGTTTGAAGTTCAACAGTTTGAAAAATAAAAATAAAAAAAAATGTGCTTTGAAATGGTACAAAATTAAGCTATGCAAGTAAATAAAAACAAAAATTACAAAATTAAAATTGTAAAGTAAATAAGATATAAAATATAAAATAAATAAATATAAAAAAAATAAGTAAATAAATAAGTATAAAAAATAAGATTAAAATTCAATAATGTATAAAGTAGGTAAAAATTAAGTTTAAATGAATGAGAAAAAAATTAAAAATAAAAATAAAATAAGAAGAATTTGCTATGGAAATGGTACAAATTAAACTATTTAAAAGAAAAGAAAAACAAAAATTGCAAAAATGAACGAAAATCCAAAAATTATTTTCGACACATGAAGCAGTTGCATACATAAATTTTGCTGCGTGAAAGACCAAAGTACTGCATTAATTCAAAACTCAGTCATGTAGGTTGGTCGTTAACTTAATTTACAACTATGGGATAACTTCCACCCCTTTTCGAAGTATCTCAAATCCCTAGACCTTACAGAAATTTGGGGGTCTCAAGGGAACTTTGTCTT
>NW_003526948.1:6284849-6285502 GCF_000181795.1 Trichinella spiralis
CCAACAATCGATTCGATCCAACCTATCCACAACCTTTCACCGATCTTGGCTTTCTCCACTTGTCTTCTTTCTTGTCCATGTGCATTATTTTTCCATGGTTTGTTACGTGTTTACTTATTTGTATGCAATGCTTTTCATGTGTCAGAGGTTTTACAAAGTCAAACTCAAAAAAAAGAATCAGAGAAAAAATATTTGGAGAAATAAATTTAAGAAAAACATGCAAATGTACAATATAAGAAGAAAAAAAAGTGAAAATCAGAGAAATCAAAAGAAATAATTGGAGAAATTAAAAAATGAATAAAATGTATAAAATAAAGTAAGGGAAAATAAAGTTTGAATGAATGTCTGAAGTTTAACAGTTTAAAAAATAAAAATAAAGAAAAAAAATGTGCTTTGAAATGGTACAAAATTAAGCTATGTAAGTAAATAAAAACAAAAATTACAAAATTAAAATTGTAAAGTAAATAAGATATAAAATATAAAATAAATAAATATAAAAAAATAAGTAAATAAATAAGTATAAAAAATAAGATTAAAATTCAATAATGTATAAAGTAGGGAAAAATTAAGTTTAAATGAATGAGAAAAAAATGAAAAATAAAAATAAAATAAAAAGAATTTGCTATGGAAATGGTACAAAATTAAACTATTTA
>NW_003526948.1:6285512-6287505 GCF_000181795.1 Trichinella spiralis
CTCTCTCTCCCGTGCGTACAGAGCTGCGCTGCTCGATCCAGCAATGGATCTCAGCAAGGTTTTTTTCAGCCCGACGCCCCGCGCGCCCCCCGCCCTCTGCCCGTTAACGGGGACTTCCCTCGGCGGAGCCTCCTAGTCCCGTGCTGGCCAGAGACCGGTTTTAAAGAGATGACCCTGTCCATTTGTGTGGTAATGGACGTTGTTTGAAATCTTGTGTGATGGGATTTCAACACCTATGTGAATTCGTAAGACGTATCTGTCCTAGAGGCAGTTATGCTAATTCGCAATTGACGTAGTGCCGAGACTCTGTTTCGGTGCCAATCTAGTGGTGATCGTTACTCCCTCAAGAGGAACGGTAAGCGTCGCTATGCGTTTGTGTTATTGTCTCGCTGGCTCTGACACTTGGCCAATGATTGACATCAGATTTGCCGTCACACCTTTAATTAGTTCATTTGGCGTTGCACCTTTCTTCAGTTTAGGCATCAAACATTTGAATTTAATTTTCATCGAGAGTTTCCCCTTATAATCATGCTAAATAGTTTAAATTTGTTAATATTTTATACATTAATTTATTCATTTAGGAACTTAAATGATAAAATATAATTTTCATTCATCTAATAATTGGGCGAATTCAATAATTATTAAATTTCATAAAAGTTTATCAATTTTTCATTTACATTTCATCTTATAAAAGATTTTAATTCTTCATTAATTTTATACTGATAATAATATATTTTTAGTATAAAGCAGTTTTTTACTTCAAATAATGTAATGTCAAAGTAGATTTCTACTTTAAAACAGTCTAATGTAAACAGTTAAAGGGATGTAATAAAGTAAACATTAAATTAGCATAATTTTATTTATTGATTGATTATTGGTGAATTAGCTATTGTTTGAATGTAAACTTTTTACATATAAAAATGTTAATCGGGGTCTCCTTTAATTAGGCAATGGCTAAAGTAAACTTGGTATAAATGAAATAAACAATTAGCTTAGGCAAGGTGCAACGAGATTTATCTTTTTATAAATAGGAAGTAATCTTCTATAAATAGAATGTTATTAATCCGTAACATGTAGGAAAACAATGTATTGAATATGAGATTAATTGTAATATGCTAATTAGAAAGTTTAAAATGCAACGTAAATGCAACACTGAGTATTTTAATTTTTAATTAGGCTAAATAACGTCACTCGTAACAACATATTTCAGCAGTGAGAGTTTTTTAATTAATGATTAACATACAATGTAAACACAAAAGTGGGTCATAATATTTTCCAATTAGGTATAATAACGTCACTCGTAAGTACATATTTTAGCAGGGTTTTTTAATAGTTAATTAGAATGTTTTAAATGGAATGCGAAAAACAGCTACTTACAGTAGTCAGTTTTATTTGGAAAGATAAGTAGGCGTAATACATTAAATCAATAATGATGAGTTGTAAATCATACGGTAAGTATGCAAACATGAGATGGTTCTGCAGGACAGTACATTAATATTGAGTGTCAGGTGTGACGGCAATTTGATGTGCATGAGGCGGCAAGGCTTAGTAGGCGAGACGATTCACATTTGCCTGGCAGCGCACGCCATCTAGTGCGGAAGCTACGTCTTCGGCGGATCAGAATGGCCATCTGGTCCGTCGAGGGTGGATCAGATGGATCCACCCAAGGTCATCTCGGCCAAAATCGTGAGGCCAGCACGTGGGCTAGGAGGCGATGATGCCTTGGGGGTCCCCGGGGCAGGAGGGCGGGGGGCGGCGCGGGGGCGGTCGGGCTGACCGAAAGGCAGGCCTCCACCGCAACCGAAAACTTTTTTTTAAAAAAAATTCACAAAAAAAAGCAACCTTCCCCCCCGCTGAATCGACGAAAACGCGAAATCTCCCCCACCCTCACGATTTTTTCATGGAAAGCGCAAATCTCCCCTCCCTTGAAGACAAGGAAAAATGCAAATCTCCCCCACTCTGTTGGGCAGACAAACGCACAATCTCCCCTCCC
>NW_003526948.1:6287515-6288162 GCF_000181795.1 Trichinella spiralis
GGGACCCTTCCCCGGGGGGAAAAAATTTAAAAGGGGGGAAAACTTTTTTTTCCGGGATATCCATTTCTTTAAGAAAAGGGGGGAATTTATTTAAGGTTTTTAAGGGGGATTTTTAAATTTTGGAGGGAGGGGGAAAAACTTAAAATTAATTGGGAAAAGCGAGGAATTTTTCCATTTCCACCATAAGTGGAACGTTAAAAAGTTTTGGAACCAAATTTCATATTTTCAATTTGGGTATTTTTAGGTTAATTCGTTTTGGAATTTAATTGGGAGAAGGCGGATAAAATTTTTCAATTTTCCACTGGGTTTTGCCATTCAATGTGGGGGGGGATTTTAGCCCCCCCCCCAAAAAAATGGGGGGTATAGGGTTATTTATTAGAGAAAACAGAAACATGCCGTTTTCATGCAGGAATTGTTTTCAATTTAATTCTATTATCACTTTATATTGTTTTTTCAATTTTGCACCGTGAAGACATTAGATAAATCAAAATATTTATCTAGATAATTTTGCTTGTCATAGGGGGCAACCAGTGTGCCAAATCATTGTTTATTTTTTGTTCAAATTATGTTCTAATTCATATTTGAGTAGCATATCCAACTTACTTAAATCGGCGTTGACTGCTACGTGCGCAGCGTCTGTCTTTTAT
>NW_003526948.1:6288172-6300685 GCF_000181795.1 Trichinella spiralis
GTAATGGACGTTGTTTGAAATCTTGTGCAATGGGATTTCAACACCTATGTGAATTCGTAAGACGTATCTGTCCTAGAGGCAGTTATGCAAATTCGCAATTGACGTAGTGCCGAGACTCTGTTTCGGTGCCAATCTAGTGGTGATCGTTACTCCCCCAAGAGGAACGGTAAGCGTTGCTATGCGTTTGTGTTATTGTCTCGCTGGCTCTGACACTTGGCCAATGATTGACATCAGATTTGCCGTCACACCTTTAACTAGTTCATTTGGCGTTGCACCTTTCATCAGTTTAAGCATAATACATTTAAAATCAATCACCATCTACATTTTTCCCCTATAACCATGCTAAGCAGTTTCAATTTATTAAAATTTTAGAAATTAATTTATTCATTTAATAGCTTAAATGATAAATAAAATATAATTATAAAAATATAAAATAAAAAATAATAATTATAAAAATATAAAATATAAAAAAGATAGAGAGAGAGAGTGAGTGAGTTAGATAGCGAGAAATACAAAGAGAGAGTTAGATAGAGAGAGTTAGACAGAGTTAGACAGAGAGTGAGTTGGACACTGATTTATAAGAGCATATACAAGAAGAATGCGTGCATCGAAAAAAGATGAAGTTAAGATAAGTGGCGAGTTCAGAAATTATTATTATCATATAGAAATACACCACACAAGACAACAGGACGATCTCCGGCAGAATTACAGGTGGGAAAAAGATTACCGGCACTGTTAGACCGAACTAAGCCGGATTTGAACACCCAAAGAGATATCGAAATATGGAAGCAGAAAATGTATCACGATAGGAAGAGCAAGAGCAGAGAATTCAGGATAGGAGAAGAATTGTGGGTAAAGAATGAGCTGAATAAAGGATGGAGCCCAGGAATCATAGATCATCAGACAGCAGAATTGTCTTATGAAGTACTCGTGGCAGGAGAAAGAAACCGGAAGCATGCGGATCAACTAACGAAGCGGAATGGCGCTATGGATGAGCCAAACCGATCCGAGGAGAATGACACAGGCAGCAAAGTAGCACTTTAAACGAAGAAAGTCTGAGCCGCAGCAGTTGCAAGCGCTACACTCCGGAAAAATGGCAAGAATACATAATATTGCCAACTCAAGAAAAGGTGAAGCGAGAAAGAAGATGTAGCATAGGTACTTAATCTGTTAAAAAAATAAGAACTTCCCATGAATATCCGATAAATACAGTAGGGATCTTGTTGTGCTTCTTTGGTGTGTGTGTGTGTGTATGTATGTCTGTCTGTTGTAGTAACGTACTTGATTTAGAAGTGACCTAGATCTTACAATTTTCTGTGTTTTTTATTTTTTAGGAAAACGCTACAATATGAGTTGTTGTGAATAACAATATTTGCACAGTTTTTGTGATCGTCAATCGACACGATCTTCAATTTTCAATTGAACTTATTGTGAACAAATTGAACTTGATTTTTTTAAATATAGGTTGGTAATTCGAAAAATTTGCAAATAATTTTGAAAATTGTAAAAATACGTTTAATACTGTTGTTTTTATTTTTTTTATACCAATAAACATTGAAGACAAATCATATTTTTTCAAAATCATGTAATTTGAATTTAGCAAAAATGTTTAAACTTGTGAAAGGAACTTTAAACAATGAACTTTAAAAGGCTCTTTAAAATGTATCTTACATTTTAAAGTGTCTTCATTATAAATGGCATGATATAAGAAGATTTCATTATTTTCTCGTTTTGACTGCGATGAAGTGTCTTTTTTGCCTAAGTTCTCTCCGATCAAATTTGGTAAGTAGTATTTTTAGATATCTTGATGAATTAATAATCATGGTTACTGAGAGAAAGAAATTATTCCAATTCTAATTTATTAATTTCTTTGTTGATTGACCTGAATTTGTTCTACAGTGCAATTTTAGTATAAATGTACTTATAAAAAACTAGGCATTTTTTCAAAACCGCTGAATATTTATATTTTTCTAAAGCTTTACTTCAGTTGAATTTCTGATGGTAAACTTTTATTTGATTAGAAGCGAAACATTTATTGTTTAATAAAGTCTCGTTAATACTTTCATCAGTTTCTGATGCAGTTTATTTTATTCATCTAGAAATCATCACATATCTGATATTTAAACAGAATATTTTTAGACTGTGCTGATGGCGGTGACTAAAGTTTCACTGGTCGTGTCAGTAATCTGTTTACTTATGGGAGGAAGTGCTGATGGAGGTTGCCCGGTTTCCAGCAGGTGGGATAATTATGGAGGAAGAAAATTAGATGATGGCGGATGCCTAACAGTAGTCGATATGTTCGAAGTGAAAAAATTCTATGGACAAGTCACTATCGAGGATTTACATCGATTCTGTGCGAGTTCCTTCAAAGGCGGAAAACTACTGTCTTTCACTGATTCTCAGAAATTGCAAATGCTTGATGGTGTCAATTTTAAACAAGCTGTAGCATCGAATATTCTAATACATCCTGGGGTCCGAATCTTTGAAAACAATATTACAGTGAAGCAAAATGTTCATGTTGAAAAGTGCGGGCAAACCGAGAGACTATCATGTGATGGTTATCCGTATGAATACATATCTAACGGAAATGGTACAGTTGACGGTATGTTGTTTAAATGTGCGGAGAAGGGGTGTTGTAATAATACTGATTGTGATGAAAGAGTTTCCGTGCTCACATATGAAAGCACACTTCTTGCTAATTTTGCTGACTTGTCGCACGGCAGTTATTGCCGATGTTTACTTTTAAATTCAACATTCTTAACATGGAATTTATCAAACGACCATATATACGATTGTGATGACATGAAATGTAATGTATTTATTTGTCAGAACGACGAATACGCGGATTGCAACGAAACTAGAGTTGAAAACTGTACTTATTTATTGGAAGCCGGAGATTGTAAAGAATTCACTTACGAAGTGATATCTGAAAAAGAACATCCCTATGGAAGGGACTGTGAAGAACGAAATTACGGAGAATCATGTTTGTGCCCTTGCGCAGGAACATGGACTGAGTGGTCCATTGTATCACAAACGTGTGGTAAAGTTGTTTCCAATAGGTATCGTCCTACGCTGGATATGGTATCAGAAAATAAAAGTTGCGATGGAGCGGAAGATTCATGTTGCAAGGAGACCAAAGAGGACTTTGTAGTTTGCGATCACTACAAGTATACTAGGATTGAATATGAAACGTTCAAAGAGAAATGCGAACGGCAAAAGGGACAGGTGAAAGCGACAGAAATTGAGCTTGTATGCGTTTGTTTGCGTAGTGAGCAGTTTGGAGAATTTTGTGAAGAAAGTAATACTTTAAAAAAATTGCATATATTATCAGTGTAAAGTTTTTAATGGAGGATTTTAAGTTTTGAATTAATTTTTATTTTGACTGTTGTTAAAGTAGCGAGTTTAATCTGTAATTTAATGTTTCAGCTGCAGATTTATGCAGTGAGCGCAAATGGTGTCTAAATGGAGGCACCTGCCGCAACTACAGAGGGAATTATAGATGTCATTGTACCAACGGTTTTTCAGGAATGAACTGCACCGATGGTAATTACGTCATTTTTTATTTTACTTTTTATTGTAATTAATATCAGCAATGAGCGAATATGCACTTCCTTTCTACACTGTACATCCCTCTGAATATGCTGTTTACATTGATTTCAAACCTATATTTCAGTTGTCGAAGTGTGTCAATCAAATGAGCAGTGCCTAAATGAAGGAGTTTGCGTTTTGCTTCAATCAGGCAATGTATGTGAATGTGATGATCAGTTTTTTGGTACTAACTGCGAACTGAGTAAGTTACTTGATTGAGCAGTATATTTTTATTTCTTTCATAAATTGTTTTCTGATCATTATATTTAAAGGAAGTGTTTAATAGTAAGTGTAATTTGTGCATTTTTTTTGACATTTACAGAAATTGGCAGCTGTGAAAAAGCACTTTGTCAAAATGATGCAGCATGTCTTCAAGTCACGAACAATGCATATAGATGTGATTGCTCCTATAAATACGAAGGAACGTTTTGTGAAAAAAGTAAGTTTAATTCATGCAAAACCAAGGGAATTTGCAAATATTATTCAATTTCAGAATTGTCTACTGTGGAGATTTATATTCGGCTAATAACAAATAGCCTTGCTTTCCAAATGGCCCTAATTATCATTGTGCTGATAATAATTGTGTTTGGCTGCTCCTTATTAATTATGGTAATATTTCTGTTCTATTTATTAGATTTTTGCGAAGCGGACTGCATTTAGCAATTTCATTGTAATATCCGTTTTAGCTGAAAATTTATAAATCGAAAAGGTGTCTTGAATGTTTGTTTCATTCTGTAAATAATTCATAAACTTTGCTTCTTTTTACATGATTTTCTGAATTTCTTGAACAGTTTTCAATTTATTAAGCAGATGAATGTAAACCCGTATTTATAGTAATTTTGTATATATCTTAAACTATACATTTTTATTAAACTTAACGTTTATTGTGATTATTTGGCATTGCAGGCTATTCGTGGGCATCATATCCGCAAAGAAACTTCTTTTGAAAGAGTGCTTAGAACAGGGCTAGAGTAAAAACTTACAAATCATTGGAATAATGCTTATAAATTTTATTCTACGTTTATTGTAGAAAGAGAAGAGCTGTGATTGCTCAATACGATGCTAAACATAAATTTGGTAATGAAAAAGGTACAACACAGAAGTCGAGCAGCTCTGCCGTTGGGTAAGAAATTACAAATCATACGAATTATGCTCACTGTGCCTCATTTTACATGTATTTAAGGCAGGAGGTGCATTTTGGAAAATTTCGAATATGGAGTAAATTATCGGTTCGATCATCAGATTCCGAAGCAGCCAGTGGGTATGAAATTAGAAATATAATAGAAATAGTGTATGTAAAATTAATTTTGCATGTACTTTAGCTCAAGGAAAAAATCAAAAAGCAAGAAAGTCAGGGTCTCACATCGGGATGCCAGTAGGCGGATGAAATTGAAGGGAAGGAAGAGCAGAAGCCGACGTTCTCGTTCACAATCAAATTCACGTCATCGATCGCGTTCGCGATCGCGATCTCGTTCGCGATCGCGATCTCGTTCGAATTCTGCTTCTCGAAAAGTTTAGAACGTTTCTTTTTATAACACAACTGATTTGTGTTATTCTAACTATCACCTTGCACTCATAGTTAAATTATTCTTCTATAATTTATTATTATTATTATTATTATTATTATTACTGCTGAAAATTATCTACCGACAGCATAAAATTGCTTTTCATTGCTGAATGCATTGTTTGAAAAGAAATAGAATGCTGTGATTTAATTTCATTGTTTAATGTCAGTTATGAGATAAGATTTTTCAACAAACGTTTACTTTAAAAAATTGTTTCCAAATCACATAATCCAATAAATAAATAAATAAATACATGATGCAATTATTGTTTCATTCATGGTTTGCAATGGCTGGGCTCTTTAATATCCAATGCGCTTTGCACGATCCTAATTGCCATGTTTTTCATTGATTACGCTCTGATTCGTATCACATGTGTGGCTATTTGATTGTACTTTTACTGAGTAACAACGATGCAATGGCAATTTGCATAATTAGTATAATATTTAATCGCCCAGGGTAAAAGTTCATTACAAATGCTAGGAAAATAAATTAATTCACTATTGATGTCAAATTATTAGGCACATGCGCAGTATTTGTTCGAATCTGTAGAGGAATCCACCAGTAAGTACAGAGGAACTTATTCCATACTTGTCATAAACTGCGACGTATTGTAAAATAATTATGTGATCACAGCAAGCAATTCTGTGCCAATTAAAGGTATGTAAATTTTCAATAGCCCGCAATTGATGATTTTTTGAGAAATTTGATAGAGTTGCCAGTTTAAGAATTTGACATTTATAGAAGAGAATAATTGGCATATTGCACGAAAATAGCTTTCCAATTTGACATTTTTGAATAATTCTTATCTGTGAATTGTATTCAATTAAAAAATTCAGGGAACAAAGGTTTTAAATTTTGAAATTATCTTGTTTGCAAAAATGAAAATCAGGAACAATTCTTATCAAAATAAATTCCTTTTTTCAGGGGGAAAACATTGATAGTCCCGTTGGCAAAATTAATGAAACCAATCCATAAGCACATTAATTTGACTTTTATTTTTCATTTCTTTTTGTTTCGACTCCGTTAAAATCCTACTTCAGTTTCACTTTTTTTTTGGCATATCTCAACAAATATATAATCAGGAGCGGTCCGGATAAATTTATAATAGTTGGCGAATAGTGCTCTATTGATATAAATTAATTGCTTTAATTTTGAAAGAAAATTTTTTTTCAAAAATTTAAAATTTTATGGGCTATATAGACTTGCTTGTTTTTGCGAAAATCGGCGGAAACTTGCTTTTTAAAATTTGGACTCTTTTTATTGTTATAGTTTTATATTAATAAGAGATTGTGTTTTGGAGAATTTTTCCCGAAACTGCTTGGTACGTTTAAGGATGCTGTGAGCGATAAAGAAACGTTTGGAACAAATTTTATGTGAAGAAGATACTTCTCTCTGTTCGATTATTTAAACATTTACGATAAACCTAAATAAATTCATTTTCCTTGCATACTGATTTACTCTCTATGTTTTATTGCTCTTCTTTTCCTTCCCACTTATACCACATTTTTCTGCCTTCGCTGTTTTTTGAAAAATAGCCAAAAATATTTTACATAAATTTCCACTTTTTGTGAGTAGTAGATGTTGGCAGTAATAAATGACACTGTTATGAATAGTTTCAACGTACACTGCCCAGTAGTTTTTGCATAAATTGCTTCTAAATTTACCGCATTTCACCTACCATAATATGCAGGAAAGTTGAAAATCTGTAACTTCCTAGAAATGCAACTAGTATACGTAATTTTTAACAAACGTAGCACTTTTGGCATTTGATTTGGGTATGCATTTAAATTTAACAACATCGACTATTACCCGATCGTGTCTTTACTCCTACGGATATTCACCATTTAACCAATTCCCTAAGCCAGCAGAGAACGAAGCTTTACTGCAGTAAAATATCTAAAAAGCTATTTCTGCACTACCATGACAATAGAACAATGTGGACTACATTCATTTTGACTTTTCCACTGATACTCACCTGATAATAGAAATGTTCAGTTCCAAACGGAATCGAAATTTGTCGTTGATTTGAAATACAATTAAAATATTAATTTGAAAGTTATTCTATCATTTAATTGAGATTCCAATTTTGTTTAAATGAAAAAATGGCACTATTTTGTTCCTCATCAGACTGTCATGTATAATAATACCTGTACATGATAAATCTTTTGTATACTACATTTGCCCCTTTTTATAAATTCATCGCCTCTGTATATTTTACATTAAATGAAGGAATATAATTTTTGTTTCAAAACTATAAATATGCACTTTTAGTTGTACAGTACTTGTTATTTGAGTAAACAGGACTTGTTGTATTTGAAAAGAGTAAAGTAATAAAGGTCAATTTTACGATAAATGATGGATTTATCCATGCATTAGATATATATAGCAGAGAAGAAAATTGTAAGAAAAGAAGAATAAAAAGAAAGTACTGCAATTTGAATGCTTTCATGGCAAGTTTATGCAAATAGAGCAGTTTAAGAAGTATGTATGGATGAAGAAATTGAGAAAATGAACTCTGCAAAATATTTGAATAACAATTAGAAACGATTTGCCATACTCAATTAAGTGTTCAATTTCAATTTTGCAGTTATCAAATTTGAATTAAAAAATAACTTCCACTCTAAATAATTTAACATTATGAGTGTTACTTTAAACACGTCAGTGCTGACGTGTCACTTTAAATCTCAAATTGTTTAAACTTTATAGCGCCACTTACATGTTGTATGTGAGAGCCGCGTTTTATTGTTCTTATCAAAGTTCAAGCTTGATAGCTGCATTAAATTATGATGTGGAAAAAAGGTGTTTTCGCGCTGGTTTTGTTTGCCGCATTGTTCGAGTTGGTCGCATTTCTATATATGCTTTACAAAGCAATAAAGTTGAAGAAGGAGAAAACTAAAAAGAAGATCAAGCAGACAAAGCACAAAGTGAATAAATTCCTTGACTTGCTACCACCACCGGGACAGACGGCGCCGTTGAACAGCAAAATCCTTCAACAAATGCTTGATCAATCATCATAAAAGCTGATTCGATCAACAGCTATTTCTCGTTCTACTGAATTTATTTTCTACCAAATTCATGCTTCAGCAACCTGATCCAGCAGCAGTTTTTTTAAAATTTGCTTTCATAAATAATTTCAATAGAAATGCTGTTATTTGTTTTAATGTTAAAAATTCTTGAAAATAAAATTTACTATATTTTGTTTTGTTTTGTTTTCAAATAGATTTAATGAGAATTTTCAAATTTGTAAGCACTGCTATATATATTTTTGCCTTAAAATCAACAATTTTTGTGGTTACGGTTTAAAAATGAAAATCCAGCCGTTGAAACGGCAGGAAATCAGAAAAAATTGTTACACAGCTTAATCATTTCCTTGCTGGCGCTGCTTTGATAATTTATTTTTGAAATTCAGCTGCTGCTGACAATTCTTTTTTCTGCATAAAATGCAACCTGACGAACACACACGTTTTCATGTGTCAAAATATAATTCCATTTCTCATCAACGGAATTCAATATAAAATTTGAATTACTGTATTACATTTTTAATTTAATTATCAGCACTACAGAAGCATTTCTTTGATGAAAATTTGCATATTAGAAATATCACTGAATACAGTATGACATTAAGCTTTATGATAATTTTGTATAGAGACTATTATGCAATCGACGTGCAAAAACAGATAGACAGTTAAATGTTTTGGACTGTTTTTCGATAAGATGATGGCATTTGTGTTTAGGTGATGTTAAAATTTTGTTCGCTTCATTTTTGATAGTCATTAACAATTGTCTTTTATCTGCCTTTTGGGGCAAGCAAATTTCCTTTCTGTTAATATTTTATCGTGCTGAGCTATTTGATAGTTGTCTGAAACGTTCAGTAATTCAGCTTCAGGGATAGCAGAGGTTAGTAAACGCTTCTCTCAATTATGTGATTGACGGAAGAATGAGTTTTTCACATTTTCCATATGCAGCTGATTGAAGCTGAACTCAAGCACCACAAGTGACGTGTATTCTCGACAAGCAAAATGGTAATGTATTTTGTTAAAAATATTGGATTGATTTCTCATCATGCTTGTGGCAACGCTTTACGGCATGGATAGTTGTATGGCAGCACTCTGTATTCTTGCATTAAATGAAACTTAATTGTTTTCTGTGGAATGTATTTCTTTTTTGAAAAAGCCATTTTTTCAATCTGAAATACGAATCATTAAAAAATAATTTCTTATTTCTGAATAATTTTTCACAAGGGTTTAGATATTCTTATTTAGGCAGTTTAAAGTGCACTTGGCTTGTACTATAACTAAATAGTAGATTTTCCTTCATCAGACTTTAAAATACGAAATGATAAATAATGCTAGTGTTTTGATAATTTGCGCAAACATTGATATTTTATGACTATCTTTTCAGTGATTTTTACTTTAGCACGTTATATGACAGTTTTGAACTTTGAAGATACACGATTTGCCGATTATAATGGTTAATAGAAATATTTGATTGTTTCATCAACTCGAATTATGTTATCTGAAGGCAAATTGAAATGAAGCTTGTTTCGCTGACATTGAAATGTATTTGTGAAATCTCGCTATTTGTTTGCTTTTCAGCTAACAAACACCAAAATTATGTCGGCCCAGCGGAGTGAACAATGAAAGTAGTACTTGTTCACCAATTAATTTCATGGAGAATTCTATGCAAGTGCTATGCAATCACTTTTGCGTCATTCGTAGAAATAATTTTTGGCTAACGGTATGCTGAGAATGAATGGCGTTGCGTTCCCAATGGAAAGACAGTCGTAGGCCCTTAAATTATATATGATTTTTTGTTCATTTTATTATAATTTCTTGAAATTTTTTGTCGTGGTTTGGAATTGCATATAAAGAAGGATGGATGTCAACCAAAAGGAGACGCTAATTTAGTTAAGTCTCACTTTTCTTCACTTATTTTATAATTGCTCTAAATATAGCTAAAAATTCATATTGTGTGCATAATCAAGCAATGCTGTCTCATCAGGAAAGGAAGTGCATTTGTGGTGGCTACTGGAAAATTAATTGTATCTGTTAATCAATTTGACCTTTTGGTTGGGCTGACGTGGGAAAGTGAAGCTTGGCAGAAAATCATCGGATGTCGCTTTGTGCAAACAAGCACAAAAGGCAAAAATCCCAAACGACATTAAAAAATATCTGGAATTCAGGCATGAATCACAATGCAATAAATTAAAAGTATATGAGAATCTGCAGGTATTAATACAACTAATTATAGCCGGCTTGGATGCACCACAGCTTCAGTGTTGTTAGTGAAATAAATAGAAGTCTCATTTCACATTAATGACGTCATTCCAGCGGTCAATTTTATTATACATGAGCACAGAATGCAAAGCATAAAAAGGAAATAGAAGAGATAAAATGAGGATAAATAAAAACACCTTTTAATATGAAGTTACAGTATACTTCCAAAATAAAATCACGGAAAGATAATTAATATTTGAAAATACAGTAATATACATTATTTAAATTGTCAAATTAATGATAAGAAGGTTACTAAGAAATACACAAATAAGAGAAATGCAAAGTTGTATCCATAGTTATTATTTTATTACAATGCTGTTCGACAAATGGTGGCGGTGCGTAACCAAAGTGCAAGTGCAAGAAGCGACATTCAGGTGAAAATTTAATGGTGAAACTTATTTTCCTGATACATTGCTATGAATGCGTATATATTTAAGTATTTAAGCGATTTTCAATTTGAAGATGCGTAAAACTTAAAATAATTTGAAAGCAGAATTCTCATTTACACATAGTTGAACGTTAAAAGTTTTGAACAAATTCATATTTCAATTTGCTATTTTAGGTAATCGTCTAGATTTAATTGGAGAAGACGATAAAATTTTCAATTTACACTTGCTTATGGCATTCAATTTCATTCTGATCTGAGCAGGTCGAATATCACTAAGCGTATAGTGTTATCTACTATGCAAGACAGAAAAATACCGTTTTCATACAGAAATTGTTTTCAATTTAATTTTATTATCACTTTATATTGTTTTCTCAATTTTGCACCGTGAAGACATTAGATAAATCAAAATATTTATCTAGATAATTTTGCTTGTCATAGGGGGCAACCAGTGTGCCAAATCATTGTTTATTTTTTGTTCAAATTATGTTCTAATTCATATTTGAGTAGCATATCCAACTTACTTAAATCGGCGTTGACTGCTACGTGCGCAGTGTCTGTCTTTTATGCAAATTGGCTGTTTGAAAATTAACCTCATATTAGCAGTGCGTAAGTTAAATTGACTTTGTTGACTAGCAGAAGCATCGACAGTGATGTTTGCTTAATCTATTTCTGCTTTAACTACTGAGTAAGGTGTATTATTGGATATAGAAGAATCTTATCTTTTCAAACAAAGGCGTGGTGCAGTTTCAATTGAAATTTGCATACAATTTCAATTTGTTTGCTTTTGAGCTTATGCGTGGCTTCCATAATATTTGTTCAACGAAATGAAATACGTTTCATACTTGTTAATCAATAGAAATGAACTTTATGTAAATTTTCCTGAGGCTACTATTAGCTGCTCTAGAAACTCATTTGAAATGATTGTAGGCGAACGATGTGCGGCGAATGAACAATGGCGTTTTCAATACGATGATGGACGAAGAAGAACAATAAAAACGGCTTTGTTTTTTATTTATTATAACATTATTTCATTGAATTAATTCTTCTGCATTTAGATACAGAAGAATAGAAGATGAAAGTGGACGTCCAAGAGGACGAGGGTAAGTTCGGTAAGTATAATTCTTTGAGTTAGGCTAATTAGTTAAAGTTCACTGAGGAGTTCTTGAGTCTGTAATTTATATAAACTCGAGCTGTAAGTTATCGAGCATTTAATTCAGATGTTTGTTAATTAGAGTAACCGGATGTAGATCATGAGTATTATTATAATTAATTTGAGTGGCTTTCCGCATTTGAACATTTTTCACGTCCCATGCCTTGTCGAGTTGAGTTTAGGGTTCATTTGCGGAAAGTGAAATGGTTGAATAATTTGTCGATCATTTTAAAGGACAAATTTTGAGCATAGTGAGTTTGTAGCACTGCTATAGTTTGAGTATTAGAATAAGTAAATGTTTGAGAATAGCAGTGCAAGGATAGGAGGAACGTGAGATAGGGTGGTGTGCAGGAGTTCGACGGGTTACACTGCACGACGCGACCCTAACCGTATCAAATGATCAAAGTCCATATTTTCAAAGCTCACCTCTTCCTCTCCCGGTTGCGGTACCAGAGGCCTGCCGCCTTGCTCGGATCCCAGCAATGGGATCTCAAGCAAGGTTTTTTTTCAGCCCGACCGCCCCCGCGCCGCCCCCCGCCCTCCTGC
>NW_003526948.1:6300695-6301173 GCF_000181795.1 Trichinella spiralis
GATCTTACAATTTTCTGTGTTTTTTATTTTTTAGGAAAACGCTACAATATGAGTTGTTGTGAATAACAATATTTGCACAGTTTTTGTGATCGTCAATCGACACGATCTTCAATTTTCAATTGAACTTATTGTGAACAAATTGAACTTGATTTTTTTAAATATAGGTTGGTAATTCGAAAAATTTGCAAATAATTTTGAAAATTGTAAAAATACGTTTAATACTGTTGTTTTTATTTTTTTTATACCAATAAACATTGAAGACAATCATATTTTTTCAAAATCATGTAATTTGAATTTAGCAAAAATGTTTAAACTTGTGAAAGGAACTTAAAACATGAACTTTTAAAAAGGCTCTTTAAATGTATCCTACATTTTAGAGTGTCTCATCATAATGGCCATGATATAAGAGATTCATTATTTCCTCCTTTGACTGCGAAGAAGAGGCCTTTTTACCTAAGCTCTCCTCCCGATCAAATTT
>NW_003526948.1:6301183-6392216 GCF_000181795.1 Trichinella spiralis
TCGCGAAAACGGTAAATTACTAGAAATCCAATAGACTCGATATCAGATATGTCTCATGTGCATAAATAGGCAGACATTGCTGCCCTTGAAAGAGATTTACTGATGCTCTATGTATTAAGATAGGCAGTAGACAACTTTATAGAGCATTTATTCTACAACTATTTGGAAGTTTCTAATGGAACTTTGCATGACTTTACCGGTAATCATTGTGAATGTCAAAAAATTTCGAAAAAAGAACTTTCGCCAATTTTCGCAAAAACAACCAAGTCTATAACCTTAGAAATTTGCAATTGTTGAGAGGAACATTGGAATCCAAAAATAGACTTTATGGGCAGCAATCGATCAGAAATTATTAGGGTTATACAACAGAGACATCCACGTCGTTATCGTTTGAGTAGTTTTCGAGATATACGTTTAAACTTATAAAACTTCTTTATGTATTAAGACATGAATATTGCCAGAATTTTTATACAGAGGAGAGGGGCAACACCATTCAAATCACTTTCATGATCACAGAAATTGTTACCGTATAACCAGCCTTTAACGAGGATCATTTCCAGGCGAAAACGTCATTCACCTTAATACAACGTTTCTCGTCTTTGTATGATACACCTGGCTATGTTTCATTAGATTATGCTGAATTTTCATATCTGTATCAGCAACAGATTGATATGATTTCTTCTGGATGATAATATGAAGATTGCCTTGAATGTCCCTTACACATTTTCAAACGACAGGGATCTATCGCCAACATTTTGATTGATGGCAACGTGCACTTCAGAGTAAAGCTAGAAAAGAGAAGTTTGGATAACCTACAAACTGTGTGCAATGTAATCCTGAAATTGGGACCATTATGTTTGCACGATTTTCTACAAATGTAGATGAAGTAACTTGAAAGAAAACCTACAACAATAAGCAAACAGCAAACTACTATGCAATTCTTCATCATAGACAGTAAAGGTAATATGATTGCAAACTCAACTCATCCCATTCAAAATCAATCATTGCAACTCTAAACGAATAACTGAACGCTGAACAAGCAAATGAAAATTTGCATGAGGCTTCTTTCAAGAAAGCAAGAGACAAGTGTTTTGGTGATTTATTAGAAAAGCAATGAAACAAATTTAGAGTCCCATTATTCCAAAACTAGTAGACAGTTCCGGATGGTCCTTTGCATACAATTATCGATAATCAATGCAAATATGTAAGAAGCAAAAAAAGTGGAAATTTTGAAAAAAGAAATTTTTGCTGTTTTTCGCAAAATAAGCAAGTCTATAGCCCATGAAATTTCACAAGTTTCAAAACAAACTTTAGACTCCCAAAATGGACTTTATGAGAATCAGTCTATTAGGCACGATTAAGCAAGTACAATAGACTTATACTCGTCGTTGCTTGTTTCATAATGCTTGAGATATTGCTTTCAGGAAAAAATTCTTCCTGATGTATTGAAAAAAGCAAACCACCAAATTCAGAGGCCATTTATTGCACAACTATTTTGCAGTTTCCGATGAAGCTAAGTATGACACTTTGTACTCCCAGCATTTCCAACGGAATCCATTAGATAATTGTTTTCCTAGTGCACCTGCCCTGTATCATGTTCTCTGATGACGGCCATGAACACAGCCTGTCTCCGCCGCATAACAACATAAGTGATGCAGATTATGGCGACAGTCAATGCAGTTCAAGCATTCAAGAGGGTGGTTTGCAACTAAGTGCCCTCAGCTAATCACGTAATGCTCCGCCAACACATCAAGCACTGATTTTTTCAGGTGCCCAATGAATCCATCTTCTCAGTATGCCATTTCCAGATCCCCATCTGCTACGGCGTTTATTAAATTTCTGAGCGAAATCCCTTTTTCTTTGAAGCCTTCTGCCACAACGAGAAATATCGACTGTCCTGTAGTGTCTTTTTCCATATATCTGGCAAATTGTAACTGTTCGCTTAATTTCTCTTCTTTTACATCTCGAAGGTAAGCTAATAATGAAGATTCATTTTCTGACAGAGTTGTTTCATACAGCTTTAATGAAAAATGTGCAGTCCTGAAAAACCATTGGCCAATTTATCAATCGTGCGTTGTCTCGTATGACTGCTTTAAAGGATTTTCTTGATTATAACAGTTAATATCTTGTGCAACACTGTATACAGAACCTCACTAACAGGCGAGAATTAATTCTCTGCCAACAGTGTGTAGCTTTACGGATTTGGTAAGCAGCAGAAAGATGTTATGAGAGGCTCTTGTTCCATCGCTTTTTTGCTGAGTCGCAGACGAAAACATGATTGATAAAGTTGACCGTACATAAAATTTCGCTCCACGTGATTGAAAATATGACAAATCGTTTTTTGCTTTGCCATGGTAAACTTTTCTCAAGTGCTATAATAATCTTGAAAGCTTCTCATTGCTTGATTGGAAAACAATTTTACACAAATTAGACACATTGGTAACTGCGATTTTCCAGGTGAAAGAATAGAGCTATACTTTACATATTCCAGTTATCATCCTGAAGCGTCCACTCCATGCGATCCATTGTTTATCAGCAGCCAGTTGTCGCTTTTCACCACTCCGAATCCACTTCGGGAATCCCTTCTCTGAAAATTCATATAAATATGTTGTAAAGTTTAATGTATGTCATTCTTTTTTGACTTTTCTGTACCATATGATATTAAACAGATTTGAAATAGTTATTGTCTTCATAACATAGAAAATTCTTTTCGAAATCTTGATATTTGTTTGCTTTTCAGTTAATTGTAGCATCAATTGTGTTTAGCTATCTACCTGTTAGCGGCAGCTGAAGCCTGCTCACATTGCTTAAGTTGTGCAAACAATGCCCACTAAGAAATCAATTGCTTGAGCTTGCTGTTGCAGCCCACGCTGTTCTGCCAAGATAGAATTTTGAGAAATTGCATTCTGCAAATCGACCTAAATGACAAATAAAAACAAATGAAAATATTAAAATGCTATCACCAATAAAAACAAATGCATGCGTAAATTTCACTGCGTGAAGAGCATAAATATTGTATTAATTTTAATTCAAGTTTCATGGGATGTAAGTTTATGCTTATCTATGTATAACTAATAAATATCTGCTAAATGCTACAATTTCTGAAGACCAATTGCACAGAATGCAAGGCCCCGTCTGGCCACACATTTTTTGGTAACATTTCTGGTTCGTGCTTACTGTGCCTTCATCATTTATGTCTGTAAAGATGCTGAACGTGAAATGAAATGTTCAACAAAGCACCTGGCAAAGGTATAAATAATTTGTTAAAGTTAAACTACATTTCTATAAATATGCAGCCACAAATTTTCAGTTAACTGAAAAAGTTACCAAATGCGTGATGAAATTGTTAAAATTAAATAACGCATCAAATGAATACTGATTAAATTGCAACAAGCGACAACCGACTTCAATGGAGTTTGTCAACAGCTTGTTAACACAAATATAAACAAAAAAATGTTGTAAGACGTAACGTTAGTCAAGTGAATAAGCGCATTGCTATGATAAAATGATATTCAGAAAACGCTGATTAGCATATTATTCAAATAACTCTCACCTCAGGAGAATTTCTGAAAATCAGAACACAATAAACCAACATGCGCATTTTGAAGACAAACTTGAATGATAAAATGGTTTCATTTACTGCCAAAAATTTCATACTGAAAGCTCCACTGTGTTATAGCATAAACAATATGCGAACAAAACGTACAAGATAATGTTTCCTGAAATTCTTTAAAGCATTCCAGTATTGCCTATCTTAACATTTACCGCATTAAAATTTGAAATTATTTTAAATTGTGATAGACATACTTTCAATAAACACCACCTACAACAGCACATGGAATTTAAAAGATTTTTAAAATAAATATTTGTTTCCAAAAATGACTTGGATAAATCAGTAACTGTTGGAATAGATGTAGAAAGTTGACCGCATCGTTCATGGTGGCGTCTTTGATGTGATCTTTTCAATAAAAACGCTCTCGAAAAGAATTTTAAAGAGAATAATTGAGAATGCACTAATTAATAGCAGTTTAATAAATATGCATAAAATACAGTTTTATTAATGTTTATAAAGTAATTTTCTATCAATCGACGGTAACGAATATTAGTATCAATTTTGTTAAAAATTCGGTTCGGTTTATTACAACGGAGCGTGAAATAATGCTAAAAATAGTAAATTAATAATTACACCAACAGGAATATTATATTTGATAATAGAGTGTTGAAAATATTCACTCAACAATATTTAGAAACAATAAAAACGGTTTTCCATAAGCCTGAAAATATTGTGCGAGTCGGTTATTCTTCAGAGCATACGGTTAAAATGAATTATTCAGTGGATGATAATTTTACTTTGAAATACTTATCTTGCATTTCAAATTACATTTGAACTTGGAACAATGTTCAAATCACGATTAACATTATTGTTAATCACAGTTATTTGCTATATTGGCAACAATTAAGAAGTTACTTACTGATAAAAACATTCAATGCCAGTATGTACTGCAATGTCAATCATTATTCTCCATTTTCATAGAGTAATATATTGAAAGTTTACCCAAGGGAATATTGAACTAATATTACATGTGTAATATGTCTTGCCAAATTTTCAAAAAGGCGTACAAGCCACAAACATTTTCAAGAATGAAAACTTGCTTAGAATCACATAATAGGACAGATGTTCATTGCATTTTAAATGTCTTGTCCCAGAGACTGTTGTGGCTGAGCTTTTTGATAGGATATGCATTTTGCATTTCTTCACAAGAAACACTTAATTAAGCTAGCGGCTTTTCTAGAAATCAAATCTATAGGTCAACAGAATTGAGATTTTGTTTACTTTTCTTGAAGTTATATTCAATCAGATTCAACGTTACTCAACGTTATTTACCTAATAAGAAGTTCGTACGGAAAACATAACATTAAGCATCTAAGGAATATATCTATGGACTGCTCTCTGGACGCGAAAAGGAGAAAATATGAAGCAATGGCAAAGATAAGAAAGAGAAAATCACAAATTATTGATAAATGTAAATAAGGTAAAAATTAGAATAGTAAAATCATAGCAATTATTCAAAAGTTGTTGTTTTCTGTTATCATTATGAAGCGAGAATGTGAGTATTATAAATTGTAAAGGTTTTCAGTTGAAGCTTTGCGTCCAGTAGTTGAAAGCTAAATAGCCGAAATGTCTATGAAATGCGAAATATTTCATATAAATGAGAATCGAGCAGCGGGATACTAGAAATGATATTAATTTCAGAAAGAAAACAATCTGTAAAACTCAATATATATAGAAGTTAAATTCTATCTACATCGGGCAGCAGGTTGTCCCCGTGCAAATTACCCTACCCAATAATCATGGGGTGGAGGGTTCGAATCTGCTAGCCACATGTAAAACATATGCCTGTAACAGCGCAATTCAGCACGCGCTTTCACAAGCTAATCATCTGCTATAACAAACCAATGCAATAATTGGTTGTTACGGACCTTATGGTCAGCTTCAGCAGTCAGCTGAGCAGTACAGTCCGTTGATCTTGGTCAATACCCAAGATGTGTCGATGGATTTACTGAATCCATTTTTTTATCTATCCGATTATCAGAGATGCCAATAATTGGCTACATCTAATAGCTGGGAATTTTTTCCATTTGCAACCTACCTTTCTTATAATTTCATGACTAACTGTAACATGTTGAATTTCAAAAATCAGTTTGTCTATGATAGTAATATTAGCGTGACTAAATAATTATGTTTAGTTGAATATGAATTATGATGTTTCTAAATTTCATCCGTTATTAAAGTTCATATACACTAACTTTGTTCTATTGAAGTTTCCAAAAGAAATTGCAACGAATTGAATGTGAAGACGTGAAGTACTTTTCATGATTATGTTTATTTTCTGTGCAAAAATGCAATATTATATACTAGATGCAATAGTTATCAATGCAATTGCATTGGATTTATGAATTTATTTTTATTTTTTATTCAACAACGGTTTGCAATCAGAGTAGAAAATTGAAGACATTTTGCAATTAACTGTCGTCTGTACTTTACAATCTTAGGAAGAACATGTTTTTCCGGGTTTTAATTAATGTAAGTAGATAAAGTTAGATCAGCAAAATTTGAGCCTGTTTCGCAAGTATGCTGTCAAGTGTTCAAAAATCCATTTTACATTATCTCCGGCTCAGATTGTTAGAATCAATAAATAAATAATAGAACATGGAATATCATTTGATGAGCGTTGTTGAATTTAAATTTTTCATTTTTATATTTATACATTTGTAGCAGTACATACTGTGCTGAAATTACAGGAGATATCAGTGGTTGATTAAAGACTGACTACTTGGCGTAAAAATGTGTGCTTGAACAGCATAACTTCCGCATGCATGATGCTTTGTTGTTATGAAAAATTTAAAAACAAATAATGACATTATCAGGAAAAGCAAATATCAGGAGAAGCGGTTGAGCTGTGAGCTGAAATTTAGGCTTTTTGCTACTAGTTAAATTTATCCTTGCAATGCACCCTCCATTAATGATTCGATAGTAAAAAAGAAAACTGATCACCTGAATCTGCTCGAAGAATTAATTATTCTGGATGTCGCAAGTTGATAAGCTTTCCGGCTTTTCATTTAGCTATCGAAGCGCTTATAACTTTCTGTGCAACCACTACAAATAATAAAGCAATGCAATTAATAATATTTCAATGCAATTTATATTCCATTTTAAATGTAAAATACTTGCCATAGAAGAAACTTTGATTGAATAATCAATTATAAATTGATTCCAAATGTTGTGTGGATTTTGTTAAGTGTATTTTATTTGTATTTGCTGTCGATTCATATGAAAAGTATACGAGAAATACAAACAACTGACTGCATTGAAAATTGCTTGCTGCTTTCAAACAATTTTCAAAGAACAATTGCTATGAGCTATGAGAAAAACAAAGAGCTATTTTTTGTAACGTAGTGGTATTTTAATTGAAACTGAAATGGACATTTTAAAGTGTGCGTTCTGTTCAAATGCTAAATTATATACAAACAGAAATTTTTTTCAGTATCACTCATTAAATGCTTTTTGTTTCCTGCTTAACGCATTCGTCTGTCTCATAAACTATTTCAATTTATTAAGCAATTAGTAATAATAATAATAATAATAATAATAATAATACATCGGCGCGTACTAAGACAGTATGTAAAAATGTAAAAATTTACATACCGAAAAGAATTCTAAAAAAATTGAACTGCTGAAAGATGTTGAACACAGGAACGCAGATTTGTAAAACGATTATAAAAACTTTCTACAACAGCTTCAATTAATTTAACAATTCCAAAACTAAACCAACAACTAAACCGCACAACAGCTCAACTAGAAATCGTTGAAGAAGTATTTTTTTTCAAAATAGAAACTAAATAAATATTTTTTTTAAAAAGCTAAAGTTCTCTCAGTATATGATAATAATGTAAGCTACAGGTCGCGGTATTGTGGGTTTTCTAAGACAAATCTGAATCTAAGGCCAGCACAAAACAACAACGGCTCGGCGCATACACGCAAAGATGATTCGCTCGATTAGCATACTCATGTGGAAATGTAAACCACTCGCAGCTGGAATCCAAGCGCTGATGGCCACCAAATTCTTCAGCATCACTGTCCAATATCATTTTATATCTAAAAATGATGATTTTCACTGCAGATGCATCGAGAAAGAAATGGAACAAAATTACAACTGCACAACTCCAATCCAATATACAATGGGATATGGAATAAATCACCAGCAAATAAATATAAATATGACAAAATTAATGCTCACTTTCCTGATTTGTTGACGCCAATTTTGTAATCTGTGTAACTTTTGTTGACATGAAAATTGAATACAAACAGCAAGTTGGCACGTTCAAAAGCAATAACCTTGTCCTGGTCGTGTTTCCACGATGTGTAAGCCTTCAAGTAAATAAATAATGACCGATGAGAACGTGCTTCGCGACCAAAATGGACAGTAAGAACTGCACAACAAATTATGAAAAAAAAAGAAACCACTTTCCCACAAATCATCCCAAACACATATTAAACATAATATTATTAACAAAATGCAAAGCAGTCACTGACCGGACCGGCGCTCAGCCAGTGATACTTCTCTTCGGCTAAATTCATCGCTCGATCCCAGTTGTTCAAAAATTTGTATCTCAACAATGGATCGTCCACTAAATTCCACTGACGACGGCAATAATGGTAGCTGCTGTTGTTGCCTTGACGGGGAAAATCCAACCATTCGGGATGGCCGAATTCGTTGCCTGCAATGTGTTCTGCAATTATTATCCTGAAACTGATCAACACGTACTGAAAATATGCAACCCATAAAATTCAGCCACCCTTCGCCACCCAGGCCATGAGTGATTAGACGAATCATTTTGTGCAAAGCAATACCACGGTCGATTGTGGAATTCAAAGGACACAACGTGGACATTTCAGTATACATCTCTGGTAAGCAACAACAAAACAGAAAATTCAAAAATGCAAAAAAGAAAGAAAAAAAATCCCCCTCCCCTTCAACTTCACACCTTTATCCATCAGCCAAAAGGCGATGGTTTTGTCGCCGACCAAAGCTTGGTCGTGCGATTCAGCATAAGCGATATTTTTTTCCCCATATCGACGATTTTCCAGCGTAAACACGAGATCTCCCATGTTCCAATCTTCATCTCGGTAATGTTTCAACAGCTTTATCCACTTGTCCGGTATTGCCATTGCTAGTCTGTAGTCAAATCCTTGACCGCCCTCTTCCACTGGACGACAAAGCGCCGGCATGCCACTGACTTCCTGAAATCACATTGCCGCTCTTGATTTTTATTAATCGATCTACACACAACCCAACCACCGAACACTCCCATACCTCGGCAATGGTAACAACCGACGGATAGAACTTGTGAAGCATATAATTGGCTGTCGTCAAATACAACAACGATTCTGTGTCAACGGACAGTCCAAAATATTCATCATAATGACCAGAAAATCCCGAACCTAAATGAAGCACGATAAACATTTTCCACGCACAAAAACAAAGTAATAACATCCTGAATTCACCTAAACCGTGCGAGTGGTATATCATCGACGTGACACCGTCGAAGCGAAAGCCGTCAAAATGATACTCTTCTATCCACCAGCGCAAATTGGACAACAAAAAACGCAACGTTTCTCGCCTTGAATAATAAAACAAATTAATTGTTTTCTTCTCCAATATGCAAATTATACTCTGAATAATTAAACAGCCGACTGTCCCATACAGTATGATATCCTCGGTAGTTGTCGTGAAAATAGCATCCATTTGTTCCATCCCACTGATTTAGTCCGTCGGCTGTATTCTTCGACGCATGACTGTGTACAATATCCAACAAAACAAAAATACCTAATTCGTGTGCCTTATCGACCAGAAATTTCAAATCACACGGTGTACCGTAGCGGCTGATTTCAAAATAAATCAAATTTTTTAAAAACCAAATTTTCTACACAATCAATCATCATACCTAGAAGCAGCAAAGAAATTTGTAACTTGATAACCAAAGCTAGCGTAGTAAGCATGCTCCATTACCGCCATAACTTGAATTGCATTATAACCTGAACAAATGAAGCGATGAAATACGCTGCGAATTGCAAAAATGCTGTTTTTGAAAAACATGCATATATACCTTGCTTTACTATTCTAGGTATGATGTTGTTTGTAAAATACACATAACTAGCTACTTTTCCTTCTGGAGAAGAAATTCCAATATGGCATTCGTAAATGCGAAGTGCTACTGGTTTTTCAGGCTTGTTATAGAGAAACTTGTACTTTTGCGGTGGATTATAAAACACATGATGATAAACAATAGAATCCGAAGGGCAGCAGACGTAGGTTGCCCAGGGCGAAATTTTGTCACAAAATCCACCATCCTTGGCAACCATTATCTTCATTAAAATAAATCAACATTAATATAATGCACAAACTGTCCAAAAACAATTCATTCACTTTCAAAACTGATTTGTGTGGAATAGGGCATGAACCATCCGCATTTGGCGGAATGTACAATTCCCATTTTCCAAAATCCTTACGATCGTAAGGATGCGCAGTACGATCCCAATTGTCTAAAAAACAAATTTTACTTCAAATAAAAAATTAAATTTATACAAATCAACTTACTGAAGTCACCAATCAGAAAAAGACCGTCCGCTCCGGGAGCCCATTCCTGACAGAATACTCCATTTTCGGGTGTCACAACAACACCAAATTTTTCATAGCCTCGCGAAAACTTATCCAAACCGCCTTCTTCTTTGTTAATTTGCATGACCAGTCGCTTGAATTCGCCATATCTGCAAACAGCAAAAATTCACACACGCGCACAATGCAAAACATTTCACTTTATAAAATAGTGTGGAAATTATATTTTAGTTTAGGGAAAAATAATTTATGCCACTCCATAATCAAGTAACAATGACAATTTGTCATAATGCTCGCAATAAACGCCGCTTAATACCAATTAAACTACTACTTATTATCTTCTAAGCAAAAAGCATCATATTAACAACAATGCACTGCAAAAATATATACATGTAAACACTTGTAACATAAATGCTCAACAATAATCGAATTCAATAAAAGATACTAAATTAAATTTAAATTATTCAATTTAAAAACTGACAACAATTCATTTTAAATCCCAAATCTTCTACTAAACAAACATGCATTTTTTAAAATTAAATTATAAGCTATTTTTCATTTCATTTTAGATTTTGTTCGTATCATAATCTCGAGCAGCGGCATTAATGAAAATTTTAGCAAGAATATAGCATTAATGTGCATGCACGAAAGAAAATTTGTCACCTGCGGCAAATTTCATTCTCATAGTTTTTCAAATAACCGTCAAGTTGCAGCAAATTATTGAGGAACGGAGGGCGATCACTCATGATCTAAAGTTTGTTTTCACGTAGCAGTTATTATACGCGTTACAATCAAACATTTAAGAATAAAAAAAACAATGATCGAACATATTCAACAGAAATTGAAAACGTAATGAGAATAATATAAATCATAAGTGGAAAATATTATAACATACTTGGCACGCACACATTTATATGTGCATAAAATAAATTACAAACGAGTATAAAACTAAAGCTTCGAATGCAAACTGCACAAAGTAAGCAACCTCAGGAACGACAATTCAGTAAATCAACAAAGTTGCTTTTATTAGCATTTATTCTTACAGTATAACAAAACACAGGTACGATGATTTTGTTTTGAAAAACAAATCCAACCACAAAATCTGTTTTAATATATAAATTGATACAATTTTTCAAAAAATAATAATTTTAATTTCAAGTTTAATTAAATATAATATTTCAAAAAACTTTCTGTCAATTGAACAATTCAAATAATGAAGGTGTTCAATGAATATAGATGCACAAGGCCACCGTGCGGCAACATGCAGATAATCTTGGCAATCAGACAGATGTTGTTAAACTGATCTAGTGATTTGTGTTTCATTATTTAGTTTTGCTACTTTATTGCTCTTTTTGAACGTTTGTGCTTGGAATATTTTTATTCATTTACGCTGCTATTGAGAGTTTTCTTGTTCAAGTTGTCGGTCGTTCTTCACGTTGTTTGCTGTTTATCGTCTGTCTAACGTCGTGCTTACATGATACAATTTTATAATTTTTAATTTAGTTTATTTACATAGCACATTTTTTTTCTCTAGTCAAGTCAAATATTTGTATATTTTCATATTCTATTAACATTTCAAAATATGTTTTTGTTGTTTTCTTTTTTGGATTAACAAAATGAAGTTGAAATATATAGCTGAAACAGCGCGCCAAGTTGAACCAGAACGAAATTATTTTATAATTATGATTTTATTGCAATCAGATATGATCCATATTATAATATAAATTTTTAAAACAGATAGATAGTTGAACAAACAATAACAAAATGTAGATAGCGTCGTTTAACAGTTATAGTTAAGAATAAATGTTATGGATATGTTATAGCACATGCGGCCATCGTTATCGAGTTATGACAATGTCGATGTTTTCCACCTCGCTCAAACCACGCAAACATCCGCAGTATTCTGGAATTTTGCCAATTTCCGCGAAGATTGCATTGAAACCCTGAAAAACAAGTGAGAAAATGGAATAAGTGAAGCAAAGAAGAACAACACTGGTTGATTCAATTTGCAAATGTGACAATTACTTCGCACAAGGAAGAGAAAGCGTCTCCGATACTCGAAAACACAGATCCCATCACGACAGAACCACTCGTCAGTACGCAAAAGAACAAACTGAAATGCTTTTAATTTCAGCAGTCCTTAATAACAAGCACGAAATGGTTATTGTTTAAAGTCTTTTAAAGTTTAAGTTTAGTTTAAACTTTAAGTTCAAAGTGATAAATGTCCACTTTTTAATGTAGATCAATTGCAATGATGTTTTCGATTGAATTTTTATTTTAAAAAAATTTCCTGTAATACAGCGGAGATTGTGTCGCAATTTTTATAAAAATGTGGGTAAATACGGAGTAAAAAAGACACAGTGATAATTCCCAAAACTGATAAATGATTGTGCGAATAAAAATGAGAAGAAGAATATATAATATTAGATTACTTTTTTGAATGATCATTGAAATTTTCGTTTTCCCTTTTCACCAAATTACACTTCGTAAGCGGTGTAAACTGCCGCATATGCTGGATACGGCGGTGGGCGATAAGTTGTGGTAAATGCGCTGTGATAGGGTTGCGCAACGGTAGTAAGTTCACAGGCGGTTGGTCTTCTGGGTTTACTGTAAACTGGCGTTGACGGTGACGTGAACGGTGCGATGGGGTAAAAAAATCGACTAGTATCCGGTAAGAAAAGTGACTTTGGTCTGGGTCTGGCGGCGGTGTGGCGTCTTCGGGGTGTCACTGCTGCTGCTGCTGCAGTTGTAGTTGCAGTTGTCGCTGATAATAGCAGTGGTATCGGTAGTGGTTGTGGTGGTTGTAGTGGTAGTGTTGGTGGTAATGGCAGTGGTTGTGGTGGTGGTGGTGGTGGTGGTGGTGTACTGTCGCAGCCACTGCTGTCGGTACAGTGGCAGTGGTAGCAGAGTTGGCGTCGACCGGCGTCTGGCCAATCGTCGACCATGGTCGGTCGTTCGACGACGAGACGAGATGACCAAGACCTGTCGCCGTCGCCGTTGCGCGTCGGTGCGGCTCGGATACAGTCGTACAACGCTTGCAATTCGTGTTCGTCTTGGTCGACGGTAGCAGCCGACCACGACCCGGACCCCGACCTGGATCCGGACCGGGATCGGGACCGGCACCACGACCCGCCTCCTGACGAGTTCTCGTCCGCATCGTTGATGTGGAAAGCGGACGTGCGGGCAGTCAACTGATCCGGCTGGTGGAGCAGCGAAAGACGGTTCGAAAACGACGGCGCCAATTTGGCGCAATAAGCGCAGAGTTGTCTGAATTCTGGGTGCACGACCATCTGAGGATAGTTGACCGCTGGCGCGAGTTTGAGGTGCGCGTTCAGCGGTATGGACAGCAGTTGACCTTCGCTCTTCTGCAGACAGTAGGCGAGCAGAAATTGTTCCTCGTAGACGGACCTCAGGCGGATGATCGGCTCGGCATTGCCGGCCAGTTTGGCTACCTCGGCCGGACAGTGGCCGTGGACCAGGCGCACGGTGAGCGGCAGTCGTTTGGAAGCCAAACTGGCGGCCGTATGCACGCCTCCGACGCTTTCCGCCTTGGCCAAGGCGCTGAACCGTCCCTTGTGGTGGGCTTTGAAGAACAAACTGCGGCCGGCTTCGTCGAAGCAGCGCAGGAACCAGACGCGCTTCAGCCGGAACTGACCGACCACGGTCAGCACTTCACCGGCCAGCACGGCCCTGCTTCGTCGCAGGGTTTTCAGTTCGCCATCCGCGTCCGGCAGGTAGGCTTTGCATCGTTGTCTGACCAGACATTGGTCGACCGCCGTGTGGGCCGCTAGCTCGCCGACGGTCTCGAAACACGGCGGCCGATGACCATCTTCGGACAATATTTCGAAATAGCCGCCGTACTCGAGCGGTATGGCCACGCTGGCGGCGGACAGAGCCGAACGCTTGCCGTCCTTGATTTTGACCAGCGTGCCGAGCAGCTTGCGTGACCGCTGCTTCGCGTAGGCCAACAAGTACGGCTTCAGGGTCGGATTGGACACGTTCGGCAGGCCGACGCCCAAGTGCTGGCCCTTGGTAACCAGGGCGACGTGCGGCAGCGGGTAGCGGTCGACGAATTCGTTCAAAAACGGCGCGTTCTCGACGTCCCACTTGACTGTGGTCAACAATGGCGTCTCGGCGGTCACTCTCATCGTCCGAGACTGACAATGAAACACAAGCGAATCAGTGAATCACAGAAAAAAACCCAACCAGCTAACTTGTCGAAAATCGCACCGGAAGTTGGTCTTTTCTCAACGCGTCCAGAGTCTGGTGATGGAAATTTTCTTTTTTTCCCAGCGTCGTCCGTCGACTCCCACTTCGACAATGCGCGCGCGAGCCGGGAAACTGACGGCCGGTCAGCTCTGAAGCGAACTGATTGGTCGACCAGGCCTGGCGGCTGCGTCTGTCGTCCGTTGTCGACCGGTCCTGTCGTCAGCAAAACCTGTTCTCTGATTGGCTGCTCGTTTCGGTTGGCCGACGGTCGACCGCCTGATCGACCGACCAACCAACTGTCTGAACGTTGTCGCTTTACACTGGACCCTCGAAAATCCAAATCCACCGAATCCCCATCTCCTCAAGCGGTACTCAACACATCTCAATAGCGTTATTTACAATATAAAACATTTTTTCAATTTACATCCTTCTATACTAATACTGGTGATGACTAAACGTGAAAAAATTAAAACTAGTAAAATAACACAATCAATACACAAATTAATCAAACACGTGGCAGCATCTTTTAAGTTTTGTTTTAACGCAACGAATGGGCAAGTGGGAAATTTTCGAAATTAGAATTCTTCAAATTGATCCCAATTCGTAATGAATGCAAATTTCAACGTACAATTATTTGAATTTGCTCATCTTTAAGAAACCAGTTTCACACGTTAACTATTGAACGTTATTTTTTTTTCTTCTTCTTCTGCTAGATTATCAATGGGAAAAAAATTTGAATAATTCTAATTTCTGCAATGAAGAAAGAGAAAAGAAAAGCACCAATATAATAATAGTCAAGAGATATTTTAAAAATTGTAAATAGTCTAGTTATTTATTTTGGCAAATTGAAATGAAATATTTACCCTGCAATGAAGACAAGAGAATTGTAAAATTTATCAGAACAGAACAAACAGCGTGCTGCTATATGATATAATTAAAACGCGCTATTTACCATCGTATGCGGATCCAGTTTGTCTGAAGATCCAATTTTTACAATTTTTCCCAACAGCGACATCAATATCCGAAATGAATAAGCAAATTTTTTTTGGAAAAAGAAACAAATGAAATTTGAATATTATTTGATTAACCTTTTCTTATCGATTGGCACGCTTTGATTTCTTTATCAAAAAAAAAATTTGAAAGCCCAAGAAAATGAAAATAATTTCCTGATTAATCAATAATATTCTTTGTTTTTAATCAAGGTCATTTGAGCAAATTGAAAAAGGTGAAAATTTCAAAAATTGAACACACACACACACACAAATAGCAGAAATTATTTCCTGCTTACGTGTACATCGATGATAAACATTAAAACGTCGAACATTTATTAGCATAAATAAAAACAATGATACTAATTGAAAAAGAGAAGAAGGAATTGAAAAGTTGGTTTTTTTAAGCGACTTTTTTTGGAAATTATTTATGAAGAAAAGAATTTGAAATGACGGAAAAGTGAAATGCGTTTCATTTTAGCCCAGTTTGAAAAACACCGTTGAGAAATTGTTTTCGACGTTCCGCTCCATTTTATTATAATCAATACACTTTAACTGTGTGTGCGTGTGCTGTAGAAGCTTGACTCTGTTTGAAAAGTGTGTTCAACTTTTGTTTATGCATTCAAATTCCAATTTGCTGAACAATTTGCATTTTTCGTGTTTTCCAAATGAACAAACATCTTTCACAAAACTGTGTACATCGAAATGAAAATTATTAGAATAGCAAATATGATTAATATTTGATGATCGTGTTGCATTTTATCTTGTGCAAACCGAGATTATAAATTAGCATGATTTCATAAATGATAATGATACTTTTGCTTTTCGAAAAAAGTCAAGTATTGTTAATGATTTTTGAGTGGATAAAAATAAGTAAACAATGTAAAGCATGTATGTCTTTCTGATGAAATTGATTTTTGCACTGAATTGAATTGAATTTTGAATTGAATTACTGACAACAGTAAATGGAAAAGAAAAACTGGACGTTTCGCAAATTTTGGAAGATGAAAAAATACTTTGCCAAGAGAATCGACCGATTGAAAGTAAACGGGGTTAAAAGCCTGAAAATGCTGTCAGCTTTCAGTCGATTAATTCGTTTTTCAATGGCCAATTTCCAAAAATGGCGGTCGACTTTTTGAGCCCGCAGTGAAATAAATTCACATCGAACAGTAGAATTGAATAAAAGCTGCAAAAGTGAAGCATCCGCATCGGGCCCACTCCCGAGGGACAAAATCCCAACCAAGCAGCCCAGCAAAGCTTCTGTGCTACTCCTACTTAGGTGAGGGGTTTTTTTCTCTGCTGGCTTCAACAATAAAGAACAAAAATAAACTAGTTGATGAACAATCAATCTTGCTCTCAATGGGTTTGCATTTTTCATTTGACCATTTGCCGTTGTACTTGTTGCACGTGAGACGGACAATCTTTGAATCATCCGTTTGACGTTCATGTTCCATTTTTGCGCTTTGTGGAAAATTATAATTTCGTCATTTTGCTGGTCGAACAGTATACGCCGTCCACGTAAACCCGCCAATTTGGCACGTACAAATTGTCACCGACATTTTAAAATTTTCGACAATTAATTTTGTTTGAACGATGGTGAAAATTTTTTCCCATTATTCGAACCGAACAAATTCGAATGTTCCAAATATTTCCCATTAGTCATCAACGTTGAAATTTGAAGCAGAAAACCATTATTGTAGATATATATATATATATATTTTTTTTGAAGCTGTTTGGCATAGAAGAGGAAATAAAAGCGATCAAGTGAGAGAAAAAACAAAGATGAACACCGACTGAAATGATGCATACGCATAATGCGTAGAAATTACAAAAATAATGGATCAAAACAAGTAGATAATACATTTTCCAACTTTGAATAATTTCAATTGAATTTCTTTTGGTTTAGTTGTTTGAATAAATTATCCGATCAACTGCGCTTACAAGAAAAGCTTATTATATTTGGTAGTGCTTATTATTTATCTATCTTTTCGGATTCAAATTTCACAATTCAAAATTCATAAAATCTGCATTAGGAAAATTTGTAAAATATTCCCTTTTGTAAATTGTACAATTTTATCAGAATAGCAAAAATGAACTGTGAAACTGGCCACAGACAAAGGAAAACATTGAATTTGAACGTGAAAATCTGGTCCAAGCCGGCAAGCAGTAGTACAACGGACCAGAAGCATCAGTGCGCAACAACCAGCACGGCAATATTCATTTCATGAACAGAGCTTACATATAATTCCGCTAAGTGGAAGCAATCTTCGTGCTGCTTGGGCAAAAAAATAATCTCACCCAAACGTTGACATCATTTTTGAAGGTTTCAAAAAGAAAAAAAACAACCTGCTACTTCACGTTCTTGACCTTCTTTTTTCTATACTGTATTTCTTGGATCAAAAAATTGAAAATGTCTTATTCATTCTATTATTTTCCCTTGTTGAAGAACAAATTTCTTTTCATTTTCTTTTAGTTTAAATTTTCACGAAGCAAAGTCAATTTCATGAAAACAAACAAAAACTTATGCAAAATTCGCTCCACTGCCCCTCACTGCAAAACAACAACATCTCAAATTTATCCAATGAAATAAATATTCCCCTTTTATGTTCAAATTCAAAAAAAACCAACTCGGATTCTTGCACTTTATCAAACAACAATTTCTGTACTAGCAATTTATTCAATAATCATCATGCTTTTTTTCTCATGATTACAAGCCATAGTATTATAATGTTATTCATTTTTACCCATGGAATTATTTTAAATATTTTTTATTGAAGCGGATATTTTTGTTGACAATTACTGGACAACGATACTGAATTATTACATCAAACAACAACAACAATATAAATGCAATTTTTATAAAAATTAATTACAACATAGCAATTTTTATAAAAATTAATTACAACATAGCAATTTTATACCATAACAATAAGGACAAATTTGAATAACAAATTTTGAACAAACAAACGTTAAACAGAAAATTCTAAATTTTAACATTATTCTTCTCTCATAGTTCAAAAATCACCATTTCATATATACAAGTTTGGGTGGAATTTTGGATCACTGCAATAATTCATGAATCAATAACTGTTTAAAATTTAAATAATCAATAATGATTAATAAAAACTAGTTCCCCGTTGAGCAAATTCTTATTATTAAATGTTGATTCTACATTTGATATTTGAACAGCCGGTAAATGCTGAATTTATGAGAAAAATTCATTTTTCAACAGATGACAAAAGATTAATATTACAACTAATTTACACAAAGCTGTCGACCTTTTGTTCCAAATTGACAAATTCACCATGACAAATGGTGACTCATCATTATCATCATCATCATCGCTGTAAACGGTAAACGCAACAGTAATAATTTAATTTTCAATTGAAAAAATAAAAAACATAATCTAAATTATGATTAATAATTTACCTCCATAAATTGCACAAAGAAAATTATATTCATTCATTTTGACAATAAAAATGTCACTAGATTATTAGTCAATGACAGTGCTATGCTCTGATTTGAATGGGTGAGCAAACATTTTTCCAGTATGCATGATCTACGCCAGTAGTCTGCAAACGGCATTTCTATTGTGATTCAAACCATCTGTTAAATTTACATTATTGAAATCGAATACTTCGCCTTAAAATTGATTCTATTACTTTAATATGCTCTATTTAAGAAAAAGTAGCAATAATAAATGTTTCTCATAAATATTAATCCGTTCATAAAACGGACACGGATAAATGACTAATCACCAAAATGTGAAATATTTCCACTGATCATCAATTTATCTAAACAGCGGACAATCACAGTGCTGGGCACATTTTGATTGACAAACTGCATTTATAATGGGTTGACCGTTTTTAGTGCGGACACAGACAAAAGTAGGGAAAACAGTAAAAGGTGCCCTGCCATTGTTAAGTCGGCTGTTTACTGTACAAAGCAAGGACAGAAAACAGCGCATCTGTCAACCTCCTCACTGCCAGCTAAACGAAGGCCTGTTTACGTTGCAATCGGCCGGTGCCATGTGGCAATAAGAACGATAAACAGCGGAATTAAAGATGATTATTAAACACAGTTCATTGTATGTACCAACCAGACGATAAATTTCCATTTTCAACAACACCAGTACTAGGAGAATTAATAGACTAACCGAATAGCATATACCAGAAACTTAGCGACTTACGACAGCAGATGCGCGTTCTTTCTTCATTCAGGAGTTCTCTCTTTCGTCGACTGTTCAACAGCTCATATTCTATTCAAACTGGTTAACTTTCTGGAACAGAGACAAAACACCTCATTATCACCAACTGAAGAAATTCACTCCAAGACCATGACCTTAACTGAAGTTCCAAAGAAATTCCATTTGTTCATCTTCTCAAATAATTCAATTCGTTTCATGCTTTCTACAATGTAAATTTGCCTTTTTCTCCATCCCACATTTGTGAAACATAAAAGAACATTTATACAATTTAACCTTTGAAATCCAATGCACTTCAAATATTCAGAATTACAATTATTATTCAGTCATAATAAAAGCAAAAGAAATTACGTAACTGAAAATCAAACAAATTTTAACCAACGCAAAGAAATTAAAAATTATCATTCTCAACAAAAAAAATTTTAATTTTTCAATTTAATTTATAACATAATCACAACAGTACTACGTAACAAATACAACATTGCTAAATATTCAAAAATAAGACACAGCATCATGCTAACATATAACAGAAAAGAAAAATAAAACAAGAACAACTTCAAAACATGTTACATACATTATTCTATCAGATTCAACGCATATAATAAAAAAAACAATAAAACAAAAATTAGGCATTTTCAGTTAAACTATAACAAAGCTTTGCTACAGTATGAACAATTTGTACCTGTGTACTTTTAGTGACATGCGGTAGTGAATTGTTGAAGCGGTGCCAAGCAATGTTTACGCGATTCGTATTTTGTTAAAGTTGGTCAGTAGCATAAGGAAATAAAGCTCGAATTGTATAAATAAGACTGAATACGTTTTCCAAAGAGAATTTCATCTGAATTTTGTGTATTACAATGGGGACCGCGCAACTCTCTCGTAACAGTCACGGCTAAGTGATGACGCCTGTTATATTCCAGAATCAACGTAGGAAGATAAGAAAAAGCTGAGCTGATCATGCTCTACGACACCCTTGCAATCAGCTACCGTAGCAGACAGATTTGGACCTGACGATCAGGCAGGGTACGGCAGTGCGGAGGCACGTAGCAGTTATTGGTGGTGTGCGATTTTGGTGAGCGATCGATGGCGTTGTGATTTATCATGGTATTTGTCAGTAGCACGGTGTAATAAACATTTCAACTGATTGTTTGTAGTTCGACTTATAGTTCATTCACGCCAAATGACTTCCTCAAGAAGACTAAGCGACCGTAAGGTGAAGCCGGGCGGTAATGACCGGGCTGAGACCAACCGGCGCTTACCGACACGCCCACTGTGCCAGAAAGTCTATTACACTCAAGCACAATTCTGTACTTAGAATTCGCCATCCTTACTAGCAGTTTCCTCCATCTAACCATCTATAGGCCGTCAAATTTCATGTGAAACATGAAGATTCTGAAGCTGAGATGTTTTCCTGTGGTCAAATAGGAAACCTCTGGACGTATGGTGAACAATCACAACGGCTGTATGACTTCGCCTATTCAACTGTGGAAGTTGAAATTCATGGGAACTTGCCATAGTCAAATATACAATTGCGTGTGTTTCAATCATGGCAAAGAGAAACACAAATGGTGACAACTCTACTCTTCACATATAGCCAACATGGGCGTGACCGATGCACTGTTTTCAAAGGTCTGTACGCTCTGTACAAACTGTTCAAAAATTTTGAACAATTACTACAGCTGATGTCGGTCACCTTGCAACAGACTGTAGAATTTTGGACATCGGATGAAATTGTAGCAGCTGTAAGTACGCAACAGGAGAATTGTCGCCATAAAGTAGGGGAGATATCGATAAAAGTAAAAGTGTTCGATGCTTGTTGCAGCATATTGCTTCATAAGCGCCGATCACTTCGATCGCAGCGACACTGGGAATTAATGATGTGCAAATCAACTTACATCTGTCCATCTGAAGCCGGGTCTCCTAGCATGGAAGTACCATTTGTCATGCACTATTCCAACGCAGGGTGAAATGGAATGGCCCTCTCCATTTCACCTTACTCCTCACGATCTTCTTTATAAGTACAATGCAGAGCCACGTTATTCATTGCTCTATTACAATTGAAATATAAGTTTTCAAAATCTGCATTACCGTTTTCTGCTATGTTTTTATTGTGCATTTTTTTATTCCATTTTCTTCAGTGTTTCATGATAGCCATTGTTAATGGTCGAATATTCAGTGAAAAATGTAACTATTAAATTGTTCTACTTGAAATGTCGTATGTTGTTCTAACAAATAAAATATTGCAATAATTGATGCATACTTTTGATGAAGTATAACGAAAAATGGTAAAGAAGTATTCCAAGTACGACAATTACGCAACGTTAACATTTGCAAACTATGGTGAAAAATTATTACCCACTACGAGGCAGTTTTGCAAAATTCAAATCAGTAAATATTAAAATTGCAAAATTGCATTGAAATTTGTCGCTTGTTGTTCAGCAGTGTTTATGGAAAAGAAGAAGTTCTTCCTCTAAGAGTTTGTTCAAACCCACATGTATCGAAAGATGATCGAAAAATGAATAAAAGCTGAATAGAAGGAAGATAGAAATAAGGAGAAAGAGTGATAGAAGAATTGCTAGAAACATGCATATTCTGAAGTTAGTTATGATGAATATATTTTTATTTGAAATTTCAAAATAAAAATGAAAAAAATATTCCAATTTTTTTTCAGATAAGAGGAAAAAGTAAAGAAAGTCAAAATGAAAAATTACAAACAAACAGGCAAACAATTGAACAAGCGGGGAATTCATTTTCTGCTCCTTGTACAATGAGAACGATTGATTGCAACCGGTATTCATAGTGGAATTATGATGAAGTACCAAAAATGAATGCGTGAAACGATAAAAAAAACTTATTTGTTGAATTAATAAAATTCCTACAATTTGTGATGATGAAGAGTACGTTGGTGCAACGATAGAACTCTTTCACGTCTAGATAAGCCTAGTCGAAGTGATCTGCGCGTTCGGGTTGATATCGGTGCTGTTCGATATTCACCAACTATACATGACGGAATGACATCAAGCTTAGTACCTCAAAAAATTGCTACTTTATCGCCTATATTTGAAAACTGCAACAACCGTTGCCTATATATTGCTTAATGAATAAGAAATTTCAACTATTTTGAAATGTGCTATTGATGATGAAGTGAAAATAAAATGCCCTTAATAAATATGAAGAAAAACGTACATGCATATGTAACTTACTGTGCATGCTTGTGAAGGTTTTATTGGTGCTTCTCAATGACAGTCGTTGATAGCAGCAGTCTGGTGTATTAATTTGTTGATGTTGCTGCGCATTTTCCGATCGACCAATGCTCGAAGAAATGCAGCAGCAGTTCGTACTGATTTGTGTCGTTTTGAAATTTTCAATATTCTAAAATTACGAACATTGATTATCTTTCAACGAAACTCACTACACATACACGCATTTACAACACACACACATATGGACATGATTCCACCATGTTGGTTCTTTATAACTTGAGAAAAAGTGTAAAGCAATAAAAACACTTTGACGTGTAAAAATGGATAATGAAAAACTGTGTACTTATAATAGGTTTAACATTGGCATAGATAACATGTGCAGAAAATAAATACGATAAAGACTGTCTGCATTGAATAATGACTGCTATTTGACAATTCTTCGTACAATCGATGAAAATAATATTAATTACCATAATTTCAGATTGATCATTCAGAGCTGTATTGTCCATTTCTGATTCTAAAAGTCATTATATAAAAATAAAATAAGCAAATAAATCAATCAATCAAACATTCCCACCATTTCTCCACTTTGGCAGTTTCATTGGAGAAGATGAAAGTTGGTCGTCGTTGTTGAAATTTTCCACGTCCGCACCGTGGAACAATGTCGACAGTGCAGTGGTGTCGAGCGGTTTTCTCTTCGTAAAACGTTTGGTGACGTGTTGATGTTCGACGGCAACTTCACTGCTGTCCTGTTCGTTACGTTGATCCAAAATATCCGTACTAGAGTCGGCCAACAACTGGGAACTGAGAAGTTGGGATTGATGAAATGTGCCACCAAAATTCTGCCCTTGAGTAGAATCAGGCGAATAGGGATCAGATCGCAGCGAACTTCTCGCATCTGAAAAATCCAACTTTGCAGACTGCAAAACGTGGCTGGATAGGGGAAAAAATGGTGCAGCTGGAACTAGCAACTTGTGCTTGTTCCACTTTACTTGTTTGGTCACAGCCAAGTTGGGTGCTGCTTTGCGGTTCTGCGGTGCTCAGTTGGCTGCGGCTGTACTGCGTGGGAGACAACGAAAGCAGATCGCTGAAAAATGCAAAATCCCCAACGGCAGCCGGTGAATTGGCGACAACTTCCAGTTGAGCCTGTGATCGATCCAATGCATGCTTGTGAAGCTGGGTGAAAAATGTCAACTCTCCTCTTGCGGACAGGGTCGTCTGCAAGTAGTCGTTGTTGCCGCTGTGCTCTTGCAGACCACTGGGACCAGCAGTTGCTGTTCGTTGTGGCTGCAAAACGGACAATGGCCGCCGAGGGCAATTTTCCAATTCTGCAGCGTGGTCGGCAAAAAGCACCGGCGAATCTGGCGCCTCTGACGGCTGGGCTTGGAAATCAGCATCCGGGCACTGATTGTGTTCACCGACTGCAAACTCTGCTGCTGAAATGGCGCCGTCAACATTGCCTACAACGATCTGTCCCAAATCTGCTTCGACCACTTGTGCAAATCTTGGGCGAACATCCAGCCGGTGGGCAACGATATCCACCATCCATTTCAACAGTCCAAAAATCCCATCCGAATCATCGTTGTCGTTTCCAATCCGCCTTGATCGGTATTCACAAGCAAGCATCAGCTGCGTAGCCTCTGCATTTTTCAAAGTAGAACAAAACTCTGGTCCAAAATCAGCTGAATGGAACTTTTGTAAAAGTTCCACGATATTGTCCACAAGAACGTCCAGCCGCTTGTATTGAAATGTCAGTATGCTCTTTTTGGGCAAGTTGACAATATGAGCATTCAACTTTGACAAATCCAAAAAGCATCTCAATTCACAATTGCCAGTCACAACTTCGTGAAATGGAACTCGGCCTGCAGAAAGGTGGTTCGTGGGAAAAGCAAACCGCTTTAAGCTGCCAGTTGTAAAAGCGAGACATATTTGTCGAAAATTGTCCCAACAATCACCACCTGGTGTCGCAGTTGTGACGACCGTTGTCGATGCGGGTTTGGAAAAATTGGAACCAGACAAGCGGTCAAAATGTGAAATCACTGCCCGAGGATCAGCTCCACCACTGCGCACTGCTCTCGAAAGCAACCTCGAAATTAAGGCGTTCACGTTCAACCGACTGCGTGACAGCAGGCTTGGATGTCCATTTCCGGCAACGTGAATATTGAAATTCACAACTGGACGTTCAACAGCCAACTTGAAGAGTGGATTTTTCTCATCAGTTGTGGCAAATTTCCTTCGTTCAGTGATCATTTGGTTGAACTTGACAACTGCAACGCTAGATAACACTTCCACTGGGCGCAGGTTCGTTGTCGATCAACAGCAGAAGAAGGTCGGAATTGGCCAGAAGCACAATTTCAAACAGAACTTTCGAATAGATCACTAAAATGATTGGAAATGAGAAACGGATACGAGGAAAATGTTCTTTCTCACGTTGAATATTTCGAAGGATCGCTTCAATTTGATCGAATCGTTGTTCAATTTCTTCAATGCGACGAAAAAGATCCGAATCAACAAAAGCCATCCACGAGTGGGTGAAAACAACTAAATTGATAAAAGAAAAATAAAACCAATTCTACATCATAAATCACACTTTTTCTCTGATTATTGTTGTTAATTTTCTTTTCTGCTTTACAAATCAAATTGAATCCAAATTCCATTCTGGAACAATTGAACAATTTGATTTAAACCTCATAAAAGAACTGTCAATTTGATGAAATGGGGAATTTTTGTCACCAGCCGTTTATTAATTGATTAAATGCTCGTTGAATGCAAAAAAAAAATAAATTTCAGACAGCATACCTGAACATTTATTTACTTCAGCCTATTGTTTCTTCAAGCATTGCAATTGTATTCGTACGCTACTGAAAAGTAAAATAAAAAAAACAATTTCATGAACTTGAAAATCAATAAATAAAAAAAAAGCACACATTCATTTCCAAATAAATATGGAAAATTATCTACACACGTATAGTGGAACAAACGGCGGATTTAACCCCAAATCTCCCAAAATAGTCACTGGATTATAGTCAGAAATTTATTTCAAAAGCTAGCCTACAATTGTTATACTATTCATTACAAGTTGTACGGTAAAAGTGCGATTCAATTCAACTGATTTAGTAGAACATGAAGTAGAAAATTTCCGTTTAAATAAAATTGAAACAGAAAAACAAACAAAAAAAAAACAAATTTCGCTCACCTTTTTATAAATTTACTAGCGGAAAAAAATGGAAACAACGCAAACTAGAACAGAATGGATTAGTAAAATTATGAATAAATATGATAAAATTCCTAATTTCAAAATTAGAAAATCCAAAATCAAATTTTGCAAACAAAAGAGAAGAATTGAAAAAAAAATAAAGAAAAGCAATTCGGAAACATGCCGAAAAGAAAGTCGAAAAAAAAGGTACAACTGCACCTAAAAAATTATTTTTATTTTAATGAACTGATCAATTAAATTACAGTATGATTTGGTGAATAAGAAATCTAAAAAAGAGATGCGTTAACATGAACAAATAGCGATAACAGCGAAAATTGTGGTAAAACGAACAGCGTAGGGAAGGGGGGGGGGAAGTAAAAATGTAAAATCAATTGTTATTGTGAAGGAATGTGATGATATTTCAAAATATAATAATAATAATGATAATGATAATGATAATAATAATGAAACATTATCAATGATGTATTATACGTGATGAAAGTTGAGTTGCATTTGTAAAAAATGCGATGAGTAACAATTGTTTGAAAATAACAAAGAGAAGCAAGCCGAATAAAACCTACCAAGTGGGCAAGTTTTATTCAGCTTTGTTGCCAGTGTTCTGATTGGCATCGTCGGTGTACAATTTGGTGAACACCGGCATGACGACCATGTGACGAACCCAAGTGCAATTGGTGGCTGAACCCGGTTCAGCGGTCCACAGACAGGCCGAATCACCACCGTTGACAACAACAGTGCCCCGTTTGGTGTTGGCGTTGTTGACCAAGTCGAAGCTGTTCACCTCCTGACCACAGCTACAGCAACGAGAACTGGAAACAATTAATGGCGCCGATATCAAAGGATAAGAACCAAAAGTCAATTTCGAAGCAAACGACAGCCCGGGTACATTGTACAATCGACTGTCAACTTGGGGATGCAACACTTGGCTGTTGACAAACGAATATGTGCCTGTCGTATTAACAAAACAGGCTGCGCTCCATTGGGGCAAAGTTTTGTCACAGGACGGCATCAGTGAACAGGTGAGCCAACGCTGAATACGGCCCAACAGTCCGCCGGAGTCTTCCACTTCGACTGGATGATCCACGTCAGCGGACGCGGCAATTTCCTCGTCAGGGTTCGTCGTCTGCTTCGACAACGACCTTTGCAAAGCTTTAAGCTTCAATCGCCGGATGGCCCGGACGAGGTCTTTCGTCCCCGGCACACCCGGCACGCCATACTCGGGCGTTGGACACCTACAGAAATTGACGAACACGGTCAAATTTTACAATCGTTTAAACTGTGTTCAATTATTAAATGAAATTTTTTCAAAACTTCATCACTACTTACCGGCTGCTAACCGATTCGGACGACGGAGGATCCAATTCCGAACAACGGCTGCGATCCGTTTCATCCACCACCATTTCCAGTGGCGCTGGCGACTAGAATTATTACAAATTGAAAAGTTTAAACAAATAGCTATAATTGATTGATTGATTATTTATTTCATAACTACCTGCCACGGTGACTGCCCAAGTGATGACGACGACGGTGGTGATGGTGGTGGTGGTGGTGTCGATTCGATCATCATCAATGGTTTTGATGACTTTTTTTGAATCGGTGGTGGCGTTGATTTGATCATCGTCATTGGTTCTAATGGAATTTTTGAAACCGGTAATGGTGTTGTCGATTCGATCATCATCAATGGCGACGGCATTTCCATAGCAGGTGGTGATCTAACCAGCATCGATGACACTGGCACTGTGAACTTCACTGACGTCGGTGAATCCATTGCCAATTGCCATTTCAGTGCTTTCTTCATCAACTTTGTAGTGTTGGTGTTCGTCTGGAAACTCACTGGCGATTTACTTCGACGCGTCTTGTTCCTTTCGCAGTGGTTCATCAACTCAGTCGCCAGCGAAACGTATGCCGATCCGCATTGGATGCCACTGAGCCTAAAATGAATCGTGAAATTATTCAAAAACTACAGTAACCATTTGTATCTCATCAACTGAAAAGTGAAAATGCAAACAAACAAACAACAATTTTTTTTCTAAATGTTATTGAAATGGGTTTTGTTAATAATTTACTCAATATCAGAATTTGCGACAAGCGTTTTGGTCTCGGACTCCGCTTCAATCAAGCTATCCCACAATGCTTCGTATCGCCTCTCCATTTTCTGCATCTCTGTCTTAACTGCGGTGTACATCGACTGGAATGACTGTAATTGTTGACTGAGTTCGGCATTTTCTTCTCGGAGCTGTTCATTAACAATGCAAAACAAATTATAAAAGGTAAATTTAAAAAAAAAAAACAAAACAACACAGCAAATACCTTAGAATTAAGCAAATGTAAATCTTCTATTTCTTTATGAAGATTTTCTAAGAAAGACTGCTGCAGCATGCAGACTTGTTTGCCTTCATTCAGCTGTTCGCACAGGTTTTGGATTTTCGATTGTGAATCGGCTGAAAAAGAGAGAAAGAGATGTGAAATATTTGCAAATGATTTTCAAGCGCCAACGTACAGCGTTGTTTACAGTAACGTACGGCGAGAAGTTCCTCTCGATCAACCGAACTTGCTACAATGTCTTTCAAATGTGAAATCTGCGCATTTTGCAATGAACAATTAATTAATGAATTAGAAAATTTTTTCTACAACTGATATTACTTCGAGCTGCAACTTTTGATTCTGCTCTTCAAGATTCTTCATTTTTGCTTGCAAATCTTGATAGCTGAGACCATAGTATCTGTTCAAGCAAGAACAAACAACAAATCAACCGATTAAATTTCAAATTTAAATAAAGAAAAAAGGAATAATTTAATAATATTTACGAGTCGTTGATTATCTGGTCCTCTTCTTCTTCAGCCAATGCTCGAAGTAGACTGAGCTTCAGCTGCAGTTCATGCTTCAATTGGGTCATTTCTTCGTTAGCCTCGACAAGTTTCTTTTCCAACGACTCGTTGGTCTTTTCCAATTCACCGTTACGTTTCAACAAAATCAACCCAACTTGAGCTGCCATATATACTTCATTCTTGAAAATTAAAGAAAATTAAAAATAAACAAATGGAAAAAAAAACTTTTTTTAAATAAAAAATAATAATTTTTAAAAATTGAATAATTTCCGCAAATTGATGTGCAAAGAAGATGGACGTTTTCGAACGGTCGGAAAGTTCAAAAGTCGATATCAAATCACAAAACTGCAATGCAATGACAAAAATTTTCCCCATACTTAAACTGGGCAACTGGTTTTGTTTTTGCTTTTGTTTTTTTTTCATACAATCCTGTACAGTTTGAGATACAGTAATTTGAAATGCTATTTACCAATAATGACAAGTAAGTACGAATAATATTTGTCAATTGGAATCAACAAGACTTGTCAAAGTGGATTGGTGTGCATTTGAACAGTTGTCGACGAAACCATGAAATATGTGCCAGATGAAAATTGGGCACAACTTGACAATTTTCAAGAATATAAGTGAACCCGAATACACCATAATTATTAAAATATAGTTAGGCTAAAATGTAAACTGTGGACAGACGTTGATTGTTGCTTGAAAAAGTTACACAAATCAGCGTTCAGAAATTGCAAAAAAAACATACAATGAAACGAAAATGTTGCACGGTTGAACAAATGCAACGAGCGAGAAAAAGCTCAGCACAGATTAATTTTAGAAGTAAAAAGAAAACACTCACCGAATCGCTGTCGTCATCTGATTTCATCACTTCACGTTCTTGCTGAGAATGGTGCACTGAAAAATAAAGAAAACATAATAGTGTAATAATAATAAAACGACTGTAATTGCAAAATTAATTTTTCATGCAAATTTACAACTGTTCAGATGAAGTTGAACAGAAAAAGCAACAACACCAAAACAACAACTTTCAACGATAGAAAATAATCTTCGCATTCACTAGTCGGCCAAATCAAATGCAACAAAAACAAGTCCCATTAAATAAATCACAAAACGAGGACGCCACTTTCCAGATAGTATCAATTGAATAAATATTAAAATAAAATTATTACGACACAACATCCCGTTGCCAGTGCAGGTCGCGTTGAAACAAAAAGAAAAAAAGAACACTCCAAATAATATTCAACAAGTTTCCCTCCAGCGACAATTTCAACCACGACAGACAAACAACGGAAGAGAATTTCGTTCAAGATTTTAAGGAAAAAAAATTATTAAATGTTTTTCCAGTTTTTTTTCAATCTGATATTGATCGTATATTTTGCGTGCTGCTGATCAACAACAACAACAACAACAACGTGCCGTATTACAGTTTTCCTTAATTGAAAAAAAAACTATGCCGACAACACACACAATTTTGTCGCTCAAAACTAAAATACAAGACAGAGATTTGAGAGAGAGAAAGAGAAAAAAAATGCCCTAATAATTCCAATAAATCAACCATCTAATGACAACTATAGCCGGTGAAAATTTCTTCCTTGATTCTTTGCTTGCTTTACTGCTTTACATACACGCGCGCACGTAAACAACGAGTAATGGAAAAATGTTGCGCAAAACAAGTTTGAAAATTGACGAAATGCAAAACAATCTCATAAATATTGTCTGCGGTTATTATTCTTCTACCTGCATTATTGTTAGAAAATATCAAATTGGAACGTGGCATAAAAGTGTACAGATTATTTTCTGTTTCAAAATAGCACAACGGACACATTCGAAACTACTTACTGCTCATCTTCGAGTGCTTTTGCATAACTCGAAACAATTTACAACCATCATAAAAATTATCAGTTCAAAATTGGATGAATTATAAAGTATTATTATTATTATTATCGAATGACAAATGTTGACCAATTGATCGGTTAACTACCGTGAGAAAAGAAAAGAAAAGAAAATGATTTTCACATGTCAATTTAAACAATCAATTCGCTTTTGTATTTATCAATCAATACAACCAACGTTCGCAGCAACGTTCTTGAAAAATACAAAACAGTTAGTTCTAACGGCAAAACTTACAGTCGAAAATGTTGACGAGCATTTTTTTTCTGTAAATTTTTCAAAACACAAACTGTTGATTGAAAATAAATTGACAAAATTGCGTGAAAAATCGTCGTCCAGAAGAGACGACATTACAGAAAGGTGAAAAAAAATTCCACTGACGGAACGCTTTTTTTCTTCGAACCTGAATTCCTCAAGACAACTGTAACAACGATAATAATAATAATAATAATGATCAAGTTAATTGATTTTGACGTGTGACGGCAAATTTGAAAAAAAAACCCCGAAAAATTATGAATTACAAAATTAATACGTAAACTAATACAACAAATGAAATGGATGAATTTTTCAACTGTTCGTGACACTTGACGACAACTGGCCAACGTTCCAAATGTGAACGCACTTCAACGTGCTTGAACGTTGTTCTTTTCTTTTGTACAACAGCACCAAATTTGCGTACGACAGAAAGTTTCATCTTGTGATTATTGTAAAATGAGTACAATCGACTGAGCACAATAACCGTCAACACGTACAGCAATTCAATTTGAAAGGCTTGAATTGGAAATGAAAATGAAGAAAAATAAAAATTCCTTTTTTCCCATCATATAATTAATTGTTAATATACGTAATAAATGAACAGATTAGAGTTGATTAATTAAAACTGACCTGATCGTAGAAAGAACGTAACGTTTCCTCAACGTAACAAATGAACAAAAGTTGTAAAAAGAAACACCACCACATCCCTTTGAAATGAAAATACTTGTATACAATGAATTGATAAAAATATTTTTTCAAACAACAACAACAAGTGATGAAATATAAAAGTGTGAGTGATTGGAATGAAATTTTGATTGATGAATGAATTTCAATTTCAATTGAATTTGGCTTACTTAAAATTTGCCTAAAATAATCCAATTCAAATTCATCGAAATGGGCAACCATTGATGCTGAAGTTTCTTCGTCAAAGTCGACAAAGTTCATGATAATTTCAAACACTCGACGATGATAAAAACGAAATGAAAAAGACAATAACGAATAGAACAAACAATTAGTCAAATTTTATGACCAGTGCCGATCAAAGTGAAAAAGTAGCAACAGCAAAAAGAAGATACAAAAGTTTAAAAAAATACACACATACGTATATAGATATATAGCTATATATATGTATACATATGTATATGCATTGGAGAAGATCGATTCCACAATGAAGAAGATAGTTGAAGAAGCAGCGTAGACGAATAGAAGAGAATCAATATTGAAAATGCTGTTTTACTGGTTTTCATCGGCAACATGATTAGCCAGTGGAAAAGAATATATTTTGAGAACATATTCTCGAACAGATGTCAATCCGAAATCAGACCGGTACAACAACCGATAGACGGATAGACAAGCAGAAGCATGGATGGATGGATGGATGGATAATATAATAAACTGAATGCAGCAGAAGCATCATCATTTCTGAGCAAAGAAGAATCTAGTGACCACAACTTTCAAAATTTCCAACTCAATTGACAAAAGAAAAAAGTATAAATATGCAAATTCACTCGATTATTATTACTGTTGTTCGTGGTGAGAGATGAATTTTTATTAGTGAAGAAAAAATAAAATTGATTTTCCACGAGCCACAATGTCTTTCAGTTCAACGTTGTTCACTCACCGAACTTTCTCATCAAACAACCAATCAACACGCTGACAATATATTAAAATGAAGTTCACCACATTTCGATACTTTGTTCCATTGTAATTTTAAATTTTTTACATTACATAAAAGAAGTTGAACAACAATTTATACGTTGAATGAATAAAAAAAATCAGTAAAATTTGTTGAATACGAAAATTGAAATAACAGTTCGTCTAGATTGTTTGAAAATTTTCTTCAACAGGCAAATTGTGAAAATGTTGTTTACAGGGATGATAACGGTCAACAGGAGACCAGGCGACAAAAAGCCCCACTTGACAACAAAGAATATGAAAATGTTGGTGTTAAATTTCACCGTTTTGAAATTGAACAATCATTTTCGACAAATTCTACTCAATGGTCAAGTGAGGAGAAATTTCACACTTTGACCAGCTGACCTGCTGTAAACAATAAAAACAAGAAGAAAGAAGTACTATCCCAAGTTGCTTGTTTTGTAAACAACATCGAACATCCCCTCAATCAAATCAGTCAACCCCTAGACGTTTAAGCTTATTTGAAAAAAAAGAAGCAAAAGATGCAGAATAAGAGAGAAGAGGGTGGTGGGAGGGGGAGGGGAAATTAAAATTATTCAATAAAGGCAACTTACATAAATAATCCACTGCTCGTTGAATATCGTAATTAGATACGGACTCTTCGTTGGACAATTTTGCCGCACATAACGATTGGTGCTCAACTGACGAGCAGTGCGGGATGGACTCGAAAATATGCAATCCGTTCGAAGATGTTAATCGCCGACTGCCAGCTTCAAACTGGTAGTCCCCGTTGCACCGTAATTCAGCAGAATCTGCAACAAATTATGATCGAAATGATTCGACAAAATTAATTAATACAATCGCAAATTACCTATAAACTCTTTAACTTCATTCAGATAATGCTTGTCAGCCATAATAGCAATAAGCGTTCACTATAAAAATAAAAATGAACAAATAAATATGAAAATAAAACCAAATTACCGTAGGAAAATTTTTTAACAAAGGAGAAAGACGATTTGGAGAAAAAGAGGAAAAGTGTCCGCACACACCAGGAACTGAGAGAGACAATGAACGAAAGCGAAAAAAACCACCACTTATATAGGCACAAATGTTAATTAATGTAGAGTAATTTTTAAAGTGGATTTTAATGTAAATTTTGTTTAAATTTTTAAACTTTTTCCAACATTAAAATTTCCGCGAAAAATAATAAAATTTTGAAAAATATGCATAAATTAATAAATTTTCATTTATTTTCTTTTTTTTTGGAAATATCAATTTCAACGGTGGAAATTTTACAAACAAGATAAACAGCGCTTCGGTTCGAAGCTGTGAGGAAAATAATATGGATCAAGGTTCTTTTTCTCGCACAGTCGAAGTTCAATCAATCCAATCGAAGCATTTCGTCTAAATCTGCACGAGCATGATTGATAAAAACAAATTTTTTTTTTAAATTAAAACCTGCAATATTGTACAATGTACTAAAATTTAATAGAAACACTTGATCAAGTGAAATTATGAAAATTTCTCTCCTCATTCAAAAAGCAACATATTTTCTTGTCAACAACAACAATTAAATTAAAAATTATTCAAATTTGAACAGATTGAAACGTGAAAAACTGTGAAAATACTTACTTCTGCAAGTGTTGAAATGACTTATATTTCCCTTTCGAATGATGAATTAAAATGCCAAAAATTTTCCACTTGCGTGCGTGCTGAAAGATGCTAATCTATATATCCTGGTCCACCTACGCAGAACAACCACCTGAACACGAAGCTGGCATGAATTTACAACTAAAATAAAAAATATATATATATATATATAACAATAACAACAAGAAAAAGCACAATTTTCGCCTATTTGATTCGAAGAAAATTAAAATTATACTTTATTCAAAAATATACATGTATGTATATACACATATACGCGTGAAACTGATCTAGAAGAAATGATGAAAGATGAAATTTCTCAAACAACTGCCAATGTCGAACAACTGACGCATAATTTTATTCAACGCTTGTCAAGTTCAAATAAAGCTCAACATAATCACACTAACTATTAAAATGTATAAATATTGAAAAAATTATTTTTCAAAAAAAACAACACAAGCAAAATCATTTTCCAAATTTAATAATCAAGAAAATTTTAATTTTTTCAAAATAATCAAAACATTCATATATATACATTCTACATTCAATTGAAGAAAGAATTCTTAATTACAAATATCAAAAATTGCTCAAGTTCCATTATCCAGTCATCAAAAAAGTAAACAATAAAATTCTATTAAACTAAATTACTTCACATATCAATGCAAATTAATTGAAAACTTTTACAATTCTCCTCATTGGGTATGTAAAAACTCTCCTTCAAACAACAAAAACAAACAAATAACAATAACCTATGTAAACCTGAGTGTGATTTAATTACAGTAATAAAAAATCATCAAAAATTAATCACCACGTAAGACAATCTACTCATTTGCATAAATTAAGAATTTGAAAATAAACAACACTTCACGCGTGACAATACTGAGCCAGTTGTACATTTCAAAATATTAATGATCGATTTTATGAAACTTTTAAAATTTAACAAAATGAAAATAAAACACTGAAGAAAAGAAAGAAATAAAATTTGAAAAATGGGGAAAAGAAAGCTGTCAAACGTAATTTCGAAAGAAAATCCAATACAAACGAACACATTCAATGAGCACAAGTCAACAATGTGCAAAGTGTTAAATGGTCAGTTCAAATGTAGAATTTATCTTCCTTTTCAAATTTTGTGTTGTGTATTCATTAGGCAAACATTGTTCGTCCTGTTAGCTTAACAAAGTTTTATTTACAAAACAACTTTTTATTCTCGATCACAATAAAAATTGTTAGCATTACAGATGTATACAAACAATTACCAATTCATCAAAATGACAATTATACTGGAATACATTACATTACATTTCATGAATATTAAAATATAAAATTGCTTTTTCATCTACTGACAACAGATTATAAATATCATTTGAAAACAGCATGCATATGAACTGTCACCTCATGGTTAATTGTCTTGAAATAATTGTCAAAAATAAATGTGAAAACAATCACAATGTGTAAAGAAAAATCATTAAAATTTATTTGAAAACATTAAAAAGATACAAACTTCTGTAAATGTTGTTCTGTGAGCGCAGGAATGAAGATGAAGTTCCACCAGACTAAAAGTGCGGCGAAAATTAAAGTAAAAAATGAAAAATTTAATTCTACTTGAAAAACTTCAATACTTTGTAGAAAAGCAAAATTCACTGAAGCGACAGTGCGTACTGAAAACTTGCAACAATAAGAGCAATGATTTTAAATAAAATACAGTAAATTTGATAGACAAGTAGATTATCAACAACTGAATCGACTACATTAAGAAAAAGAACACCATTTTCATAATTTATTCAGTGTGTGCTTTTGATAATTATTTTCATTACATAACAATTAATTTAATTTAAAAGTTAAATAGTGATTTTTATTTTTTTCCATCCAATAGCAACAGCCAAACTAAGCGCTGATAACAAGGAACACAGGCAGTCATACTTTGGACCACCTCCAATATTTCTGCTGTTTAACGGTGTGCTTCCATCTGTATGCCCTGCTTTCATATACATGGGACATACTACCACCATGATTTAGTACAAGAAATAGTTCAGATATACCGTCCGAACAAAGAAAGAAAATTTTCTTCTACCCGAGAGCTTAATAAAAATAATAACTTCATTGTGATGGGATGAAGTACAGAATAAAGACAAAAAATATTTTAGAAAAAACAGTTCACTAAAGTGTAAATTTCACCACAAATAATATATTCAAAAAAACAAAATTTTAATGAATCATAAAACTATAAAAAAAACAAACTCAATGTAATTTTAGAATAATCAAAATTTTCACTACAAATGTTACACCATTACTATTAAAGTTACGTAATCATCAATGGAAATATTTAAACCAATGATACTAATGAAAAAATATTGCGGCTAATTTTCCGCGTCATATGAATTTAAAATCAAATAGCAACAAGTTTATTATAATCAGACTTTTTAATAAATTGTAGCATGATAAATAAATAATTAAATTCATAAAACGCTATTTAAGGCAAAATATAAAACTAGCAAAAGTGGTAAACCCTTTTAATTAAAGAATTAAACTGAATATTTATCAAAAAAAGTGCGTTTATGGAAAATAATTATTAACAATAAAATTTAAAATGAAAAATAGCAACCAATAGAAATATATGAAATTAGGTAGAAAGAATTATATATAGAAATTAATTTCATAATCAATTGGGCACGGGATGGCACAGTGGCAAGCGTTATGGTTTGCGGTGCCAGTGCCCCGGGTTCAAATTCCCGTTGCGTGTGAAAATGTGCGTCTTGTGATGAATACCAGCATTGCTTTACATAGTCAGATGCTGGCTGGGGGTTGATTTCGCGAAGCGGCCCCCGACCCAATGTGAAGTTCTTAGCAGGACGCACATCTTTTGGAAGGCAGAAGTCCGAAGAGAAAACTTTGCTATTCCCAATTCAGGTCCAACTTTTACCGCCTCTTCGTATTGGTCGTAGAACGCGCTATTTTATTGGATCTTTGTGCCGTTGTCTTATTGGTTTCCTCATATCAATTGTTCATTGATTCCAACTTTTCACTCGTGATTAGCTGCAACATTTTTTCATTTTGTTTTGTTCAAATATTTCCTCGTAGGATAATAAAATTTGATAAAAACAAACTCAATATAATTTTGTAATAATCAAAATTTTTACTATTAATGTTACGCCATTACTATTAAAGTTACGTAATCATCAATGGAAATATTTATGCCAATGAAAAAATATTGCGGCTAATCTCAACTGAAAAGTTTGAATCAATGAACAGTTAGACAAAAAAACCAATAAGACTACGGTATGAAGATTTTATAAGATGACGTCTTCAATGCCTAGTAAGATAAGACGGTGAAAATTTGGCCCAACGTAGGCCATCCGCAGCATTATGTAACAGAACGATGCTTGCCATAGAGACAGCATCGACTTATTATACATGTTGATCAAAAGAATTTACTGGAATTTGAAAAAAAACAACGTAAAAATAATGTGATTGTAACATTTAGTTACTGGTTGATGTGAAATATTGCTTTTATTATTTTATTAATCTGCGCTTGGATTGATATCTTTTACTTACCAAAGCTTTGAATTTTGCTTCGCGTACGTTTGCAGCAGAGTTCGGTCACAATTGTAGACCTGACTGATTACCGCTTCTTAAATCTTTGTTAAATCTTCATCTATCTATGCTGATTGCACCACTGGAAATGTAATTCAATCCTATGAGTGGCATTTTGCGTTCATTCTCAGCTAACCGCCCAGTGTTCATGTGCAATGGGCTTTACGTTCCTGTGCAAATTTTGCTGCTTTGGACTTCATTGCCCCGCTTAGGTGAGCAAGCACGTCTGATGCCCCCACTTTCGGCAAATGCTTCTCTAATGAACAACCATTTCGTGTATTCAGTAGTTGCTACCCCTGGAGCGATAATAATCTTCATAAAGGGGTCGCGATTAGTGGCCTGTTGTTTTGCAACCTTTCAATGTGGTTAGCTGTTTTCATTAAATTCATTATTAGCTGCTGACCTGACCTTTTCTCCCTTTCTGCATTTTTATACCCAACAGAAATCTTTGCCTACTAAATTCAAGGTCAGTATTGGTTCTGCTCTAAGAGGCTATTCCAATACGCTGCTAAAATTTAAGTTTTCCTAGTACTTACGTAATTGTGCAGTGCAGCCAACCCGTGATGCTTGTGCAATCATAACCGATTACTACTTTCCGAAGATGCAGAGTGGAAATGTTCTACTGCTTTCTTTACATAATAATAATGATAGTTGATCATTTGAAAAAATTCAGTTAATAAAAATTTTTTGACATATGCTGCAAGAGTAGAAGATATATTTTGATAGCACCGTAACACTGTTTCAATGTTGCTGCTCAATCTGTTTCGCATTTTAAACCTGTTCAAGTTCAGTAATTAAAACTGATGAAGTCCGATCCCTTTTGGAGAGTAAACGTCATCTTTCTACAGAGGCTTTAGACTATTAGAAAGATGAAGGTGACCAGAGATGTGGCTTTCTGCATTCGAATGAATTAACAACCAAGCAAGTCTATTTTGTTGAGCTCCCTGCTTGGACCTCCTACTGACGTCAATCCCACCTATCACGCTTTAAGCAAACAAATCAAAGAGTCAACAGTACATCTGTCTCAGAAGCAAATGCAAATTGCGAAAAATGAACACAGTGTTGTGTCATGTCGTCCGCTGAATTACAAAAAGTGAAATTTCAATTAATTTTTTTAAATTATCCAATAAAGCCATAGCATTGTGACAGCTCAAGGGCCCATTCAAACTTTGAGAATCCGTGTTAAGTTTTGTTTAGTCTATGAAAATAAGCATCTTCAGATAGCGTTACATGTCCGCACAGTTTTGCTAATTACAGAATTGGATTTTCAATTAGTGAGTGAACACAGTGCTGCACAAACTTTAACAATCAATCAAAACTTGCAAAAGTTAGCATGTGTGTGATCAGCAAAGAACAGTTTTCATTCGTTTATTTATTTGTACAAAAATTTATATGAAATATTAAATAAGCTATCTTCTTTTCATAACAAAATGCATAAAGATACTAAAACCAGTCTTTAAATCTTCGCATATATATATATACATGTATGTATATAAATTTTACAAATTGTCAAATTTATTCCTTAATACTTGTATTAAGCAACAGACTAATTAGTATATATTATTATCTAGCTTCCAGTTTAAAAATAATAGAAAGAAAATGTGTCGTCAAACGGCAGTACGTGACATCTGTTCTCTGTACTTTTGCAATGGAGAGCGTTGATAAAATTTATGCAATCGCTGCTTCAACGTTTGCTTGTATTTCGTAGTATTTTTGTACGCTTCCCATTCCATGCGGATGGTCGGATTCGCAGGACCCCATCGTTTTGTTGGCTGAGTGCAGTTTCGTATTTTCTAGGAATTTCAAATTCAGCCTACCAAAGAGAACAAACCAGAAAACAACACTCACTTGTCGCAACGTCTCTCCGGGTGTATCGTACAGCTTCCAGATCATGTAGACAAATATTAAAACCAACGAAGAACAGCTGATGCACCATCCGAGTGCAATTGACCAAGCAGGGTATCGATAATCATCTCCCATCTTCAACTCGGCACTGTATTGGAATACGGATACAAAAAATATTGCCTGAAATGGATTAGAAAAAAAATAAAAAAGAACACATTTAACTGCTCAAATAATATTTGAATGTTAAAAAAAGCAATGGAAATTTCACCTACCACAACCACAGCTGTGGTAGCGAAACGCCAAAACACTGGCCACAACGGGCTCAACGATTTGCCAATCATGAATTCGAAATCACTGAGAATCCGTTCCGCTCCTGAAAATATTACAAATAAATTTACATGAGAAAATAAAATACCTGTGAAAATCGCTTTTATACCATATATCCATGCGAAACTAATTAATTCGATGAAACATATAATCACTACTGTCAAAAATGCACAATACTGATCCACAAGATGCAACAAATACATTCCACCCTAAGTAATGAAATTTTGAGCCGATCAATTACGATTGTATGGAATGAAAAGCAAATTCAAATAGACAGTGAATTCAAAAACAGGCTAATATACTTTGGTAATAAAAGCCAAGCCACAAACAAACATGAAACAACAAGCTCCGAGTAGAATGTATATACGTTTCACTTTCAATTTTTTCTTGATCTTAAGTTCATCATGAGCTGCTGTAATGGCCGTTTCCACCATGACGAACTAAATAAAAAAAAAAATTTTAATTTTCCAACGTGAAATTGCAAATCGAACGCATTACCACCGACTGTATTTCTACTTACCACGGAATCAACACCGACAGTCAAAACCATGAAAAAGAAAAGCGCCGCCCAGAGCTGTGACATGGGCATCCGTGATACAACTTCAGGATACGTTACAAATGCTAATCCAGGGCCTACAAGGAAAATTTGTTCACTGAAATATTAATTAAAAAATTAAAATTATAATTCAATATTGTCAACCTTCGGCGACAACTTCTTCAATCTTTTTGCCAGTAACATGAGCCATAAAACCAATAACCGAAAACACTACAAATCCGGCGAAGAATGACGTCAACTCCATTATCATCGGCAAAATATACGAATCTCTGCAAAAAGAAAAGTTGAAATATAAAAAAAAGAAGAATGGTTTATCCTTCTTTTTTGTTTCCTTCTCCTTCATCAAGCATGAAATTATAATAATCAGAAAAATAGTTTCAATTTCAATCAGGCACGATATTTTTTTGTATAGTAAATTTTTCAAGCATTTTTTACAAAAAACTGTCATACTGTAATAGTTAAATTTTGAAAACGAAGGTAGATCCATTTGTCGCGTGTTGAAGAAGAATTATTTGTCAGCTAATGTAATTTCTGAAGCAACGACAAATCGATGAACAGAAAATTATCGAACAATGATGAATTATGAAAAAAATTGAAAAAGAGACAATTCCACTCACCGAAGACAGTTGTTGTCAAAACGATTGTAACTTCCCATGGTTATGAGACCACCCCAGCCGGGTCCGAGGGAAAAGAACACTTGAAAAGCGGCGTCAGACCAAACTCTTGGTTCGACAAGTCGGGTAAAATTGGGCTTCACATAATACATGATACCCGTCGTCGCCCCTTCGAGCGTCACTCCTCGCACCAACAATACGGTGAGCAAAAAGTACGGGAAAATGGCCGTAAAATATACAACCTAAAATTAGCATTGTCATCATTGGATTGGAACAGGCTAAATTGTGAACGGTTTCGATCGACCACCTTTCCAGAAGATTTGACTCCCTTGATCAAGCATGTGGCCGTTATAAGCCACGACGCGAACAAGCACGGAATCAAATGATTCACCAAACCGCCCATGTTGTCAATGCCGGACGAGATGTTCAAAACGCGATTGCTAAAAATTGTCTCTGAAAATTAAAAAACTGAAATGCTAATTATTGTTGTTAGCTACTTGAAATATTCTTCTGAAGGGGAGCGAATGGTTCGGTTGACAAAGCTACTGAAAATGTCCTCGTAATCGACCGCGGAATGGTTGCGCTCCCACGACCTGTAACGCATGTACGATTCGTATATTGAAGCGTTGTTGTAATCCAAGCAGTTCTCAGTATTCCACCAATTGCCGCACAACGACCAGGGCAGAGCTTTCATGGTCAACGATTCGAAGAAAAACATTAAACTGTAGGCGATGATCACGTTGAAATACGTGCTCACCATCAAAGTGATCACAATTGTAGCCCATCCCACTCCTCAAAGAAAATGAAATATTACTAATTAATCCAGTTGACAACAAGACAACAGCAAGCATGCTTCAATATTTGCCTTTGAATATGGGACATATTGACCACATTGTAGCGGCGGAACGGCTCGTGAATTGTCCAATTGACACTTCCAAAAAGAACAACGGAACACCGCATAGTATCAGAAAGCTTATGTACGGTATCAGAAACGCACCTGAAACAACAAACGAAACAAAACTTCATCACACCACGAAATAAAGCAAAAAAATCTCCTCAAGATGCACAACTTTTTGCCTTAATTAAAACAACAGTTCCCTTTCAATTTTCACCGACACGTAAAATCACGTGAAGCAACGTTGATTAGCCGCCGGCAAAAATATCCGCTTGCAATTTCAAACATCTGGAAATGTTCGGCAAAAAAACAAAAGAAAAGCAGGTTATCTATTGTTAGCAATCTGACAGTGGTGGTAGTGTCGTTGTTGTTTGGATAATTTCACAAAATTGCTCTGGGCTGATGGATGAAAAAATAATTCGAACAATCAAAACAGTTGAAACAAAATTGTAATGTTGTAATGGAACGAGAAGGAAAAAAATCTTACCCACAGCGCGATTCATACTGTCTTGGTTAAGTACTAATCAAACGCTCGAAAAGGAGGGGAAAATCTTTCGTGGAAAAAAAGTAAAATACTCTATTTTTTGACATTGAAAAATGGAGAATATCACTGCATCATTCAATAATTATTAATCCAACGATGGGGAGAAATTATACAAAATCGGTGGGACAATTTTGCCCACAACGAAATCTCGTTGGTAAATCAACTGAATCCGAAATGGATGTTTGAAGATTTCACGATCACAAGTGCTGTTCAAAAAGAAGAATTTTTTTTGATATTCTCAAAAATGACCACTCCTCCCAGCATTGTGATAAAAATTCATAAATTGAACATCTCAATTCATAATTTGATCAAAATGCGGTGATGTTTGACATTTTTTGGAAATGTCTTCGTGTTGACGTAGAAAAAAAAGAATAATATTTAAATGTCACTTTATTGAAAGTGATAATTTTAGATAAATTAGATATTGTGAATAAAATTATCAATTAATAAGCTTATTTATTGTTGTTGTGCTTAGAAGAGTGAGAGAAAAGAGAAAATTTGCAAATTTCAACCTCCTCCATTTTGATAGCAGAGATATGGAAAACGCCAAATGTTGGACAGACCGACCGAATAGCCAACCATGGACAGGATGTAATCCAACTTTTTCGACCATTGCCCTCGGCTTTCGTCCAACGGTACGGCCTGTTCGAACATCGACATGTTGTTCAACAAGCCTTTGCGTTCGGCCAGGGTACCTTTGGATCTGCCGGACGAAGATCGAACGAAGCTCGACGACTGATTCGTCGCCGACATCCTAAAAGCTTGAACAGAACAGAACAGAACAAACAAACAAACAACACAACACAACACAACGTGCTTAATTGAAATTACCTTTTTCGTTATCAGATTTTTAGCTGAATCACAAATTTGCCTGCAAACTATCAGCTGCGGGGTTATTTTTCCCAAAACAGACGACAACGCAATGCGCACACCAAAGAACACCACCGGTGACAAGCAAACTGAAACATCAATTGGCCATTCTGTAACGTCTGACGACAATGGCCTAAATACAAGTGATTCACGCGACCACCACTTGGCCACGGTGTTCACTTTGAGCACAAGAAACAGGAACGAGAAACAACAATTTGCAAATTGAACAACCACAGCGACAAAAATCCCAACTCGAATCTACCGTAAACAAAAAACTAAACTAATGTCATCTTAAAAATTTGAAAAATACAATTATTGAAAAAAATAACAAGAATAAAAGGAAAAAATAAACAAAATTATTATTGTTGTTGTTGTTGCTCAAAAAATGATGCTCAGGTACTGTTTGAATTTGAATTTCAACTGAACACTTTCAGCACGTTATTTTGCGAATGTTTTCTTCAGAAAAGTTCACAATGCAAAAGGCATTTTCTTTCAACGATTAACACTGGCACACACTGCCAAAGTTGATTACAAAATTGCCACTTTTCCACCGCTGAATTGCGAAGATGACTTTGAATATAGACCAAGTCAATAATCAATTTCGCCTGTAATTCAACAGGACATGCGTGAAAAGCCGGCTGAGAGTGAATTCACATTCTCGCTCACGGCTGAATGAATCACTGATGATCGGACGGACAGATTGCATAATTTCATCAATTCGCAAAGATGAACTTCTTTTTCAATCTGAAACTTGTGCTATTTGACTGCTGTTGTTGTTGTTTACTGCTTCCAGAAAATAAAAGTGATATTCGTCAACAAAAAATCACACTTTCACTTTTCGACTAAAGCATCATTTTTACTGATCGAAATGTGAAATGAAATTCTCCCTTTTTGTCTCTTCGATGAAAAAGAACTTGATTTTCCTTTCTTCTGTAAACAAAAACGGTTGAAGAAATTTCAATAATAGCGACTCTGCTTTGCAGAGAAACCAGAGTTGCAAAAGGTAATTTTCAAGAAAATTGAGAACAAAATTTGCAAAAACAACTTCACAACGCCTGCAACACTAATTTCGGCATAGCCGACGGAACGCACGGTAGGTCGGTCGCGTGCTGAAGTGCCATTCTGCTTGGAAAGTGAAGTAGGGCCCATTTAGGTACTGTTCCATTTTCAGCCGACTGCATATTGTCGCCATTTTGTTTTCTTCACCAACTTGTCATATTTGGTTAGCGCTTCTGGAATTTGTTGCTCACCTTTTTCGCACACACACACACACACAGCATGCATTAGTGAACAACATTGAACGGACAATCCAGCCACAAGTGAAGCTCAAGCAATAATTTATTCAAAATATTTTCCAAAATAACCAAGCCAAACAATCAATACCTAAACAATAAACAAGTTCAAGCAAAAAGGATTCATTCATTCATTCACTGACATTTTCATCGATTCAACAATTTTCTCCTTTCAAAATTATTTTCCGCGTCATATGAATTTAAAATCAAATAGCAACAAGTTTATTATAATCAGACTTTTTAATAAATTGTAGCATGATAAATAAATAATTAAATTCATAAAACGCTATTTAAGGCAAAATATAAAACTAGCAAAAGTGGTAAACCCTTTTAATTAAAGAATTAAACTGAATATTTATCAAAAAAAGTGCGTTTATGGAAAATAATTATTAACAATAAAATTTCAAATGAAAAATAGCAACCAATAGAAATGTATGAAATTAGGTAAAAAGAATTATATATAGAAATTAATTTCATAACCAATTGGGCACGGGATGGCACAGTGGCAAGCGTTATGGTTTGCGGTGCCAGTGCCCCGGGTTCAAATTCCCGTTGCGTGTGCAAATGTGCGTCTTGTGATGATAACCAGCATTGCTTTACATGGTCAGATGCTGGCTGGGGTTGATTTCGCGAAGCGGCCCCCGACCTAATGTGAAGTCCTTAGCAGGACGCACATTTTTTGGAAGCCAGAAGTCCGAAGAGAAAACTTTGCTATTCCCAATTCAGGTCCAACTTTTACCGCCTCTTCGTATTGGTCGTCGAACGCGCTATTTTATTGGATCTATGTGCCGTTGTCTTATTGGTTTCCTCATATCAATTGTTCATTGATTCCAGCTTTTCACTTGTGATTAGCTGCAACATTTTTTCATTTTGTTTTTTTCAAATATTTCCTCGTAGGATGATAAAATTTGATAAAAACAAACTCAATATAATTTTGTAATAATCAAAATTTTTACTATTAATGTTACGCCATTACTATTAAAGTTACGCAATCATCAATGGAAATATTTAAACCAATGATACCAATGAAAAAATATTGCAGCTAATCTCAACTGAAAAGTTTGAATCAATGAACAATTACACATGAAAAATCAATAAGACTACGGTATGAAAATCCAGTAAGATAGCGCGTTCAATAATCAGTAAGACAAGGCGGTGAAAATTTATTCCTAAGTATATCAAATATGTGCAGCAAAATATGAATAAAACAATCCTAACAACAAGTTTATTTTAATCAGACTTTTTAATAAATTGCAACATGATAAATAAATGATTAAATTCATAAAACGCAATTTAACGCAAAATATAAAACTAGCAAAAGTGGTAAACCCTTTTAATTAAAAAATTAAACTGAATATTTTTCAAAAAAAGTGCGTTTATGGAAAATAATTATTAACAATAAAATTTCAAATGAAAAATAGCAACCAATAGAAATATATGAAATTAGGTAGAAAGAATTATATATAGAAATTAATTTCATAACGAATTGGGCACGGGATGGCACAGTGGCAAGCGTTATGGTTTGCGGTGCCAGTGCCCCGGGTTCAAATTCCCGTTGCTTGTGAAAATGTGCGTCTTGTGATGATAACCAGCATTGCTTTACATAGTCAGATGCTGGTTGGGGTTAATTTCGCGAAGGGGCTCCCCCCCCTAATGTGAAATTCTTAGCAAGACGCACACTTCTTGGAAGCCAACAATCCGAGGAGAAAATTTCGCTATTCCCAATTCTGTTCCGACTTTTACCGCCTCTTCGTATTGGTCGTCGAACGCGTTATCTTATTGGATCTTTGTGCCGTTGTCTTATTGGTTTCGTTTGTCAATTGTTCATTGATTCAAACTACTTTTTGCTACATTATTTGCTACTTTTTTGTAAAAAATATTTTTCATTCCTTTTGTCATTTCTCTTAAAATCATAATTTAAACTTCACTTTAAAAAACAAACTATTTCTTCATAAAGCACAACATAGGACAAACTGAATTCAATTAAATGGACAGAATTTTTAAAATCAAAAAAAAATCACATCCAATATTAAATCCATCGTCGGCGGCAATCCACTGATCTTTAGTTGTTCTTAATAATTCTATGATTTGTATGAGAATTTAAGAAATCTTTGAATTTTCAATGGCTCCTTATCCGCTATATTTATTAGCCATTTTATGCGATAGATGTTCACCAAAATTATAGTTCAAATGAAAGTGTTTCATCGCCATTGCGAAAAGTTCTTGAATATCAACAACAAAGAGTGTAGGTTAGCAAAATACGAATACGACAACATTTTTTCCATGTATAGATTGATCAATAGGTCGTGATCTTCTACTTTCATTTCTAAATAGATGTCCGCCAAAGCAAGACACGCAGCTTTTCCAAAATCAGCATAATGCATACATATTTGCATCTTTATCAATTTCCTGAACATGCACCCCGGCATTTACTTTTATTCAATTCTAATGCCAATGGGCAGTTGAATGCCATATGCATAATTATTATATCTATTAGATAGTGCACTGCTTCTGCTCATAGATTACATAATCTATCCAGAAATTTTCTATCTCAAAGACAGATACCCACTGGAAGCTTCAGAATATGCCAATCATGACACGATGAGTGATTCTCTTGTAAATTTCGATTATATAAATGGTAAAATAAAACAATTTATACATCAGGGAAGAAAACGCATGATCCCATTGGGCATAAAACCAGTCCACAATTAGAAAACAAATAACAGAATCTTAACAAAAATTTTCAAATTACTCGACGAGAAACTCTACTGGTTTATTATACGCACAACCAGTATAGGAAAAAATGTTTTTGGGCGGCCATTTTTGCGTGAAAAATATATGAATTTTGAAGATTACACTTTTATAATTGGAAAAAGTATTAAATTTGAAATACGCAAAGATGCAAAATTCAGAGGTCCTTCAAGCGACACTATTTATAAGGTATTTAATGATACAAAAATTGATTATAAACCACTGCCACATCAAATGCAGCGAGATATTGTTAAATTAATAAAAAAGGTTCAAACAGCTCATGTGTCTAATATGTGATAAAAGGAGAACATACTTGTGGTGCATTAGGGTTGATGATGCTTTGAAGCAGTTATTGATTTACGTAAAACTATTTTTTATTGTCAACAACAAATTGATAGTCCATAACAACCACAACAGCTCATTTATAAAGTAAACAGAATAGTAAAATTCTTATCTAATTATTGCCGAATTGAAATTTAAATATAAATGCATTCATATAATACATATTTTATTGTACCACGATCAGTAGTTATCAATGTTTATTCAACATTGCTTGCTTTACTGGAATATTTTGATCCGTAGTCTGTGATTTCATAACTTAAGGAATAACAGAGTTTTTTTTCTACATCCCACTGAGTAATATTGTGCATGTTGTATAAAAAAAGACTGCGATTTTGGAAATGCATATAAAGAGATGAAAAATTCATCTTTTGCAACTTTCCTACATTTGTTATTTTCAATTATCATCACTTCTAGTTTGTTTATCTAGCAACTGCTATGACGTCATCGTTGGCGCTAACACTCTCTCTCCGTTTTTGAATTAATTAGCAATAATGGTGCCAGATGACGCATTTGTTATACAAAATTTGCAACAAATTTCTGATTTAAATAGTAGAAAAGATGATAAATGAAGGAAGTAGTTGCAGAAAAGTTGCTACTGCAACATCATTGGACGAATTGCAAACGCTTGTTTTAAATTTGCCATGTGTTTGTATTAATGCTTAATTTTCAAATTCGCGTTTGTGATTTATCATAAAATTTGTTAATTTATCATTTCAATCTTTTTCATGAAATATCTTTTCAACAGTTCAGAGATCGATAACTTGAATGTTGCGTTGATTTATCATTTCATTTCAAAAATATTTTTGTACGGATATAAACAAATAACTTGAATTATTTTTAGTAGCTTTTGCTTGTGTACGTAATTCACGGCAGACATTTCATCAGCATTGTTTTCTCAGTATGCAGTTTACAATTGAAATCAAAGTAGTATACAAGAAATGCCTGAATTTCACTATTTACACATACAGACTTTAATTTTATGTTCACCTTGATTACGATTAGATAATTAATTTGTATACATACTATCATGTTTCAGTTTACAGCCGAAATCATTATGTATAGCATTGCACCGCATCAAAACATCTAACACTTTATGGATAAATATATTTTAATGTATCACAGATCTTATGTAAAAAATGGGAAACTTCTGAACGCAATTCTGTGTAAAGCAGCAAAATTCAAAACAAATTATTTAAATAGATCCAAATTCCTTCATCCACTTTTCATATTTATCCAAGTCTTGCTGTGATACCGATTTCGAACTCCTCGCCAATGCTTCAACAAAATCTTGTCGAGTGATTGGCAAGTCCAAATCCTCGGCGTGCAGTCGAGCAATTTCATCCATTTCTAATCCAGCAATTCGCTGCCTCATTGACATCATGGCTGCATCTCTGTAAAGATCTCAATACAATCAAAAATAATGTAATTTGTATAAGTACAACAGCTCACCTGCACACGTTGGTCAAATCAGCTCCAGAATATCCTTCTAATTTTTCGGCAATTTCAGCTAAATCTAAGTCGTCAGCTAACTTTAAATCACGCAGATTCAGCTTTAACATTTCCAAACGACATGAAGCTAACACAAAACAGAGTCATGTTATTCGTCATGTTCAGCTTACAAGTAGCTGAAAATACTAGAATACTGCTTAAATTATAAAATAAATACCTTACCATCTGGTAAAGGTATAAATACTCTCTTCTCCAAACGTCGTCTTAGTGCTTCGTCTAAATCCCAAGGAAAATTAGTAGCCGCCAATACTAATACACCAGCAGCGGAATTAGGATTGGAACTAATAACTCCTAAAAAACTTTTGCTTACAATAAATCAAGAAAAAATTAAATGTACCATCCATTTGAATTAGCAGCTCTGACTTCACGCGTCGAGATGCTTCATGTTCTGATTCGCTTCCTCTTCGACTACAAATGCTGTCAATTTCATCAATGAATATTGTACTCGGTGCGTAAAATCGAGCCTAAAGTGTAAATTCATACAACAAATATTAGGGTAAAATAATAATTACCATTTCAAATAAAAGTCGAACAAGTTTTTCCGAATCTCCACGATATTTTGATGTTAAGGTCGAGGCTGATACATTGAAAAAAGTTGTGTTGCACTCCGTTGCCACTGCTTTGGCGAGCATTGTTTTTCCAGTGCCAGGCGGGCCAAACATGCAAACTCCTCTCCATGGACTTCGAAGACCCTGAACATTAAACAGCTATGACCTGTAGCAAACTATTTTAAAATAAAAATATGCACCTTAAAGAACATGGGCATAATCCTCGGCAAAACAACTGCTTCGTGTAAAAGATTTTTTGCTTCTGTTAAACCAGCTATATCTGACCTGAAAATCGGTAGTAGAAAATTCAAAAAATAATCATTTAATCAATTCGTCATTTATTAACCAGTGTATATTTGGATTGCGAAGAACAATATCTCGCTCCAGAATTTCAACCAGCTCCTTGTCACAATTGGATGAGTCAAACTTCTTTTCAACCTCGACCTACATTTATATTTATATTTAAAAATTTTCATGATTTTGTTAAACGGAAAATATGAAAATCATTTTATGCAACCCAAAAATAAATCCACTAATAAAGTAACACTTCATTATCCCCACAAATACTGCAATAAACAAGTAATTTTACAGAAATAAAATATTTCATTTTCAAGGCAGATGTATTTAAATCTGAAATAGAAAATGCTAAACATGAAACATTTTAACAATTCCGTACCGGCTGATCTTCGGACGACTGAGGACGATTAGCAGACTTCTGACCAGCTGCAGAAGTATTCTTTTTAATGGGCGGTCGATTTGGTGTCGATTCATTCGAGTTCACAAGTCGACGACGTGAATTTCCGGAGCTATTAGCACCAGAACGAGGAACATCAAACAACTTATTTGAAGAAGCTTTTTGCTTTTCTTTCTCAAATTCGGTCACATGCTGTTTCCTATTTGTGGAACGTGCCAATAAGACACTGCTAGTTCTGCAAAAATATACATATTATTTGTTTCAACACAACATGCTGCAAAACATAACTAATGCTTACTTTTTGTCTACATTTGTCGGACTGGGCCAAGGTTTATTTTCTTCTATATTAAAAACCAATGATTCTACTGCACACCCATTTCGGGATGCACTAGAACGACTAAGGTCTTCCAGGAGTTCCGTTATCGAGTTGACAGTACTCAATTCAACATTTATCGTTTGAATTGCCTACGTATGTTTTTTCATTCAGTTTAACATGAAATAACTCCACTAATTATAACAACTTTTATAATAATCATATCGACTGAAAACTGAAGACTTAATTTATAAAAATGTAGTTATTTTCTTAATAAGCGAAGCTTGAAATCTACTATACGACATCAGCCTACCGACTGCCATTGTTCTCGACGTTCAACGTCTGTACATGTAGCCAAAAAGCCATTGATCAAGTGCAGTGCTTTACCGTATGATGTACGTGCCGCGCTGTACAAACCTAGAGAAGCAGAATCACGCCCATTTTGAATATGGAAGCACAGCTCTTCATAATTCATTTTTCATTTCAATTAGAACAAACAAAAAAAACGGAACAAATAATTAGCATAAGATTACTGTACATACTACAGTAACTGGATAATAAAGTTGTGGTATCTTTTAATGGATAATTACAACTATATAGTTGCATTTATTTCATTACGAAAATGTTTTCAAACAATGAAAATGTTAATAATAACACATTTTTGAGAATCAGAAATTATTTTGAAAACTGAAATTCGAAAGGAAATAATAGTTTGAATAACAGCTTTAAACCTAATTGCAAAGAATACATAAATGGAAAATATAGCATCACTTGTAATAGCAGTACAAAAACTCTCGAACATAGTAAACGAACGATTTATTTCGGCTGGAAACTGTACAAATATAAAAGTTAGAAATGCTCAAATTGAAATTTTTTCCATTCGGGCAACAACAAATGACACTGAAATTAATGAATGAGTAGTGAATATCCAACGTTGCTAATAAGAGTTTGCAAAAAGTGAAAAAATTATTTCCCTTAAATATCGCATCTTCAGCAGAAATAAACTAAATTGTGATTTGTAATTACGCTGAAAAATCCTTATTTTGATTAGTGAACATGAAATTTGGTACGCAATTTTGAATTGTTGATGAATATTCTAACAAACATCAGTTGACAAATTATAATTCTCGAATTATAAAAGAAGCAGTATAATGAGAATATGCGCAATGTTTTGTAAGAAATTTAGGATTTTGCAAAAAATTTTTTTAAATCTTTGCGCTGCACTCATTTGCATGCAAAAAGCCGGTGCTTCACATCACAAATGGCATCATGCTCACACGGATTTTAATTAAGCTTATTTGCTTGTTCAGATTGCTCAGCTCAAAGCTACAAGTCTTGTTTTCAAATGTTACGAAGGCAAATTATAATTATTGGTTTCTGTTGATTAAATAAGCAAATTTGTGCAATGTACGTGATGAACATTCAACAACAACAAAAACTTTTCTTCATCTGCACGTTAATATGTTAATATTCTGTGTTCTCATGTAATGTAACTTTTGTGTATAATTCATAATTTTTGTGAGTGGATGTTGTGCAATAAACATTCTCTTGTCTAATTCAGCAGCTTTATATGAACATCTCGGAAATATATACATATGAGCAGCGCCATATTCTAAGGTGTATTATATTCGTCGAGTTCTTGCTGTAACACAAAATGTACGAGCAGTTTAGCAGTCGGTGAATGAAGAAATTTTATAATAAATCACAAATGCAAAATTAAGAACTAAGCATTGGTAAACAGACATAGCAAATTCAGCATAAGCATTTTGCAACCCGTTCAACGGTTCTGCAGTAACAGTTTTTCCGCAGCTAATGGCTGCATTTATCATCATTTCCAGAGTTTACGTCAAAAAGCTGTCGACAAACACAAGCAGCATCCGTTCGAAAGCTATCCATTTGGATAGCATGAACCATGGCGGAAAAGAACCGGTTTTGCTGAAGCCAAAGCAAATGCCTTTCAGCACCTATACAAATCAATAATATTTACATTCTGTTAGTAAATCAGTTTCATTTGCATATGTCAAAAAGTTAAATTCGTCAATGTAGGAGTCATTAGATTGTCCATATGAGATGTGTTCCTCTGAAAATTAAAATTTGCTTAAAACTAATATTTTAAAGAGAAATGTATAACACGTCATCAGTCAGTGGATTTTGCCTCGATTTCTCATAAATTGCAACTGAATTTCATATAATAACATTACTTTAAAAAAATATTTGTCACTCGGTAAAGTTTCCGGCTTATCGACTTATCAGATACAGACAGAGCATTGTCAGAATTAGCCACATGTACGCATGTAAATAAATTTGAAAAGTGAAATTGCTACGAGAAGTAGGTTTCTGCATTTTACGCTTCCATTTCTGTTGCCAGCTTGCTGAACTCACTGATGTGTAACAATTGCTTTTCATCGTTTCAATTTGTGATATTGTGAAAATGTTTCCATTAAATGTGCAAATTGTGAAATGTTTAAATATTGTTTAAAAAAATTCCAATTTTAACCACAAACGTGATACTTGAAATTGCACATTAATGACAAGTGTTGTGTGATTTATCTGATAACAAAAATCGAATGATCGCATCAATTTTATTCACTTCAGCACCAAAAACAAAAACGATTGCTAGGAAAATATCTAGCGGTGCAGATAATATTAAAAACTAATAAAAATACTAATAGGAAAGCCAGTAATAACTGAATCATTCATGGCTCATAATGATAAGATGATAATCAAATTTTGATCAAACTTTCATAAAAAATATCTAAAACAGTATGGGAGATAAAAGAGATAAAGAATAGATTATTTGTGTAGCTGAATAAGCAAACGTTTGTTAAATGCCAGTATACAGTGCGGCTTGTATGACTTTTCAATTTTCATCGCTTGAATCATAATCGTCGCTCAACAATCTTTGACGTCTAGCTTTTTCCTCTTCCATTTTCTTTTGGGACTGCATTCGGTCAGCCATTTGTTGCCTTTTACGCTTGAAAACCTCTGCCAAATATTCATCTAGTATGTTCACTTTATTGGTCTCTCCAAGGTACACATCCATCAGAATGGACTGCATATTGTTCCACTTGCAGACGTGGCAAGAGAACGTTTTGCCAGCGGGCATAGCTTTTTGAAGCATGCATGTCACTTTTTCATTAATGTCACCTTCTTCCAAGCCGTTGAGCTTACAATTGAATGCCAATGGCGGCCATTCCACAAACTGCTTATAAAGCGGTCGAATGTTTCCCCAATTGACATACTCCTGACAGCCAGTATCGACAAAACAGACCACAGCTTTATCCTTCTCCAAGAGTTTTAACAACCCACGGTTCCACTTCTGATGACGCTGAGCCGCTACTGGCAAATTGTTCACCTTATCATGCATCATCGCGTCGACATCAAACTGCGGAACTTCGCCGATTTTTTTATAAGCATCTTGCAATTTCGTCTCCATATCATTCTTGGTGTTGGAAAAGATGCTCAGATTTGCGTAGAATCCCAACGGCCACACGTATTTCGTCATGGTAATATTCAACGAGTGCAATTCTTTCAAAGGCTTTCCAAAAAAGTATTGATTCAACAGGATATTCTGACTTTTGTATTCTTGTGCAAACTGCTCCAAATATTCGGATGATGACAAATTTATTTTCGCCATGCTTTACAAACTCGAAGTGCAATCCCAACAGCGACGTCTCACGACGATGCAAATGTCTCACAAATGAGCAGCTACAGTTTCGGACACAAATAATCGAAATGAAGTACGTTTATCTTTAGTCCATTTTCAAATAAACAATTGGGTCAAATATACTTTATCATCAGAAGGTAAGTATTAAATAATTTACAACATGAATTAATTTTATCACTTAGTTAATCATCTTAATTAATTAATGGCTTTTTATAATGAAAAATATTTTTTGCTGAAAATATGAAAAAATAAAATTTAAAAATCTATTATTCAGACAAAGAATCAACAAATCACGTCGTGCAAGTTTATTTCTCAACAAAGAAGTTTTTTTTAATTTTAAACAGAAAGAGCGCGCGCAAAAACATGATGAGTAGCAGTTCGACCGTCCTCAGAATGTAGTGTGCCGTTTTGTGGCTCTTATTTATATCCGGCTATTAGACACCACGCCGGGTCTGGGGATCAGATCCACCATATAGGCCAATCAATTACCATCATTTCTGACAGCTGTCATCATGTGCGTGTGGTGCAGCGCTTCTGTGATGGCCGGTTTCCACGTTCTTATCAGCTCCTTCTGATGCTAATGACCACAACTGACCACCGAAACTGAAATTTCCACTGATTTAAATAGTAATTTCTATGAAATAAAAATATTGGAGCAATAGTTTTCTGTGTAGAGTTGGAATGATAATTGCAAGTCTTATATTTTTGTACTATGAGAAAATTGAATGCACTTTCGCCGCATCTTTTTGTTTTTTTCAAAACATTGTTAATTTACTATTTTGTTACTATTAGCTTTTTTGTTGTAAAACATTTAAATATATCAATTTTAAAAGAAGAAAAACTGAATTTTTTTCGAATTAGTCAGTATGTGCAATATCGTTAATAATAAAGTGGAAAAATTTTAAGATCATCACATTGCAATCTATAATATTGTCAAAGTACAATAATAACTGTTTTTAAATTTAAGCTTCTTTTTGTATAGTTTAGATAACCCCGTATATATTTTACGATAAAAATCTTATTTACAGTATACTGTATATTATTCTTAGTAATTTTAAATTAAAGAATTTATTTGAAAAGCACAGAAAAGTAAGTTAAGCATAAAGTTAGTCACACGTAATGCATTAATTTAAAAAATTAATGCTAAATACATCTTCAATTAAAAAGAATTGCATGATTACTGTAATGTAATACTTATTTTCACTGATTTACTGTTAAAGCAGACGTTTGTCACGTAAAACGCTTGAAAGACGAAGTTTGCGATATTGTAAGTATTTGAAAGTTTTTTATATGAAATTTTGAATCTCATATTTTATTTTACTTTATTTTAAATTATACTTTTTTTATTATGTTTTCATTTTTCTATTGTTTTTCTGTTTATTCTGTTTTCTTTGTACATTTATTCAGTTGAATCATCATAGCTTATATTATTAGCAATATGCTGTAGGTAATCACAACGAATGCACATTTTAAAGCAGTTTTCCATGTAGTCTGTTCTGTACGTTGTGACAGTTTAAAATGATGGTTAAACGTAGCTTGCATTTAAAATTGTTTTTATTGAATGCTTATTTTATTTTGATGTACCACACAAAATTACTTAAACCTTCAGTTAATTGAAATTAGTAAATTTTAAGAGATTTTAACATGAACTTAATGTGATAACTTCAGTTGATGTGTTTTTTGTCGCTTTTTAGCTGTCTGATTATAAATATAAATAGTTTCAAGGGGGAAATTAGTAGTATTCACTGATAATTTGTCACTTGGCTCGTGGAAAATTTGGCAGCATTTTATATCTGATTTTTTATTATAATTACTGGCGATGCATCTTTCCACTGTTTAATTAAGTGGGTGCAGTTTAGAGCACTATTTCGATTATTATGTCACGATATATACATTTTTTCAGTTGAAGGAAAGTGTGTTATTTTTCTTGACAAGGACAAAATTCAAATCAGTCATCAATTGATTTTTCATCAGTATCATTGAAATGACGTCAAGTTTAAATAGCTGACCAAACTTTAGAAAATTCATTTTTTCCACTACTGTAGCAAAAGTTTGTTTTTTTTATAAATATGGTAATTTTATCATCTTTCTTCGAGTTTGAGATTTTTAATTAAATTTATTGTGTTTTGATTTAGTGTACTCATTTTAATTGTCATTATTTTTATATTTTGCTTTTTTTGAAATTTAATTAATATAAGAGTACTTGTTTTTAAAATTGGTACAAATTTCCACGAATGACCGTACTCTGTTTTCACATAAGCTAAAATGTACGACGATCTTGCTTTTAGTTTTCAAATGTAGAGTTTTACATTCGTATGATAATCTGAAAGTTCACAACGTATTTTCATATGTATTGTTTATAGCAAGTTCACTTTTTACTAGGTGTTCATAAATTATATTTACACATTCAGGATGTCATTTTATAATTTTTAAATAAGTGTTCTTGTACATGTTTAAGTTTTTTTGTGGTAGATATTAAACTTTAAGTACGTACAATTTTATTTTCAAAATTGCTTTAAAGAAATTGATGTTTCTAATGTTTAATTATTCTAAATACAATTCCGAGAAAATTGAAAACATTTTAAATTTATCTACAAGCTTGGATAACTGAATTCACGTGATCGGTTTTTGGCCGTTGCAGTGTACAGTACGTGATAATTAAGATCGTTGTGAAAAATTTCTTTCAATATGTCGGTAGATGATTTTCAGTTCTCTTTTGTTTAGTTTTAATGCATCTTAATCTTTTTCATCATTTTAATATCCTGCTGCATTTTCTATTTATTGTTTTAATTTTGAATTGAATGAATTTCAGTTTAATTGCATTTGCATGCGTACTAATTTCTTTCGGCTATAGAATTGAAGATAACAGTTGTTCAGTTTTGTTGAAATCATTTGTAGTTCAGTTTTATTAGCATAGTTCTTTGTATTTTTGTGCATGTCTACCTTTTTTCAACTGACTGCCCTAATTTATTCCACTATTGTAGAGTTGGTAATTTAGCGTTTCATGTTTCATTTCTTTATGAATAGTTACTTCTAATTGAGTAACGACACAGCAGTATTATTCGTTTTTTTACATAATTAATTTTCATAATTAGATTTGTGCAATTCGATGAAATTAATGAATGCAGTACTTTTTTAGCTTCTTTTTTGGGGTTCTTTTGAGCAGTACTACGTTGAAAGACGTTTGTGTTTGCTGTTTTGTTATCAGTAATTTACAAAATGTATATAAATATTTATTAATGACTTTTTGTTTATTTAAATGCTGATTTATAATGAGATAAATGTGTTAGTTGTCTCTGTTGTGAATGTTAAATCTGTAACGTATCGAATCAGTGACCTCTTTGGACAGATTTATGAATTCACCTGAAAATGTTGCACATTAGTGAAGCATTTTTCAGTCATTCCTTGGCATGTATTTGTTCTAAATTCATGCCATTCCAGGTCATTAAAATTGTTTGCGTTTTCCAGCGCAGGCCATCAGAAATTGCACCGTTTGCATCTATACCAGAAAATGTCATAATCAGTTTACGTTTATGCGAAAGAAATACAATTTCCAAATGCTAACTTGTAGCGAACAGCTTTCTGAAATAGATAAATATATGTATAATGCAAACACACACGTGCACACATATACATATATGTATACCAGTGTTTCTCAACCAGGGGGGCGCGCCCCCCTAGGGGGGCGTAGGAAGGTTCCAGGGGGGGCGTGAGAAGTAAGAATTTTTAGTCCTGCAGAGGTGTTTGAAATTCAGCTTGGTCTACTTCAGCTAAATTTTAACCGCCTATTTTTTCTGGTCATCTTAGTTTTAGCTTAACCGCGTCAGCTGTGCGCAATTTATAATTTCCCTTTGCACTAAAATCGCCTTTCGAAATTCACCTGATGTGACGAGAGACGTGAATAATTTTTGAAAGAGGCATATACACGATATTTATCAAACTGATAGAACAAAGCCGTATTTTGTCTAATGGTGGAAACAAGCAATGCGGTAAAAATTTCGCCTGAAGTCGACCATCACACTTTATTTTCTCATTCTTTCCTTCATTCGACATCGCGGCAACACCAACTTTTGTCTCGTGTGTGCATATATTTGCTGTTTATTTGTTTCAGTTTTCAAGAGATTTTGTAATATCAGTTGATTTCAGATTGTCTGAAATCACATCAATTCAGGTTTGGTTTTTTCCGCTCCTTTTATTCTTATCAGTAATTAAATCTCCCACTATGATTATGGTTTTTAGCTTGGCTACTCATAATCGTGAACACAACGGTTTTATTACATTTCGCACCACGGTTGTTGCTTATAGAGTTTGTTATTATTTCCAATAGGCAAGTTATTTATTAGCGTACTGCTATGTACCACGAAGACATCCAGTTGGTAAACGAGCTGCGAAAACTAGTTAGATCGGATTATCCATACGACAGGCTGGAAAAGGAGGAAGTTAGTTAGTTAGCGTCTGTGTATATTCACATCATCAATAAAGTTATATTGGACGTTGGCGTGAAATACAATACGTACAATGGTGTCGAAAAAACGCAAATATGATGCAGAGTACATCAAATACGGCTTCGTGGCTATTGAAAAAAACGGCGTTGAAGTGCCACAATGCGTTGTATGCCTTGATACATTCAGCAATGATGCTTTACGGCCAACCCGACTGCAGCGGCATTTGCATCACCGCCATCCTGAGTTATCAAAAAAACCTGTGGAATACTTTTGCGCTGAAAGAGATTCCCTTTCTCAAATGAGACTTGAGAAAAAAGTCAAGTATAATCAGGAGACTGTCAAGGCTGATAAGAGCATCATATGAAATAGCCATGTTGATTGCCAAGAATAAGAAACCACATACTATTGGAGAAAATCTTGTTAAGCCCTGCATTGTGAATGCAGTAAAGATTCTGCTTGGGGATGACATGGCGAAGCAATTTAAAAGTATTTCTCTTTCTGATTCAACAGTTAAACGCCGAATCGATGAATTAGCTGATGATATAAAACAGCAAGTTCTTGAAAAGGTAAAGTGTTCTCCTTTTTTTCCTATAAGTTGTGATGAGCCACAGACCAGGCAAACTGTGCACAGCTCATTGTATACGCACGGTTCATTGCAAATAACACAATTGAAGAAGAACTACTTTTTTCTGAACCACTGAAAACTACAACGAAACGAGCTGATGTGTTCCAAGCCGTGTCACAATTTTTTGAAGTAAATGGCTTGATGTGGGAAAAACTTGTTGGTGTATGCACTGACGGTGCACCCGCAATGCTTGGCTCTCGGTCTGGCTTTGTGAAGATGGTCAAATCAAAAAACCCATCTATTTTTGCAATGCACTGTGCAATTCATCGGCAGGCTTTGGTCGCTAAAACTTTGCCTGATGATCTCAGAGAAGACCTTAATTTTGCCGTGGAGGTTGTCAACTATGTGAAAAGCAGTGCATTGAACACTCGATTATTTGCGTCACTCTGTGAAAGTTTGAATGCTGACCACATGGCACTTCTCTATCATACAGAAGTTCGTTGGTTATCAAAAGGAAACATGCTTGGTCGGATTTATGAACTGAGAGAAGCAGTGGCAGAGTTTTTGGAGCAACGAGGAAGACGCACAATGTGTCGAGCTTTCAAAAGTGAACATTTTCAGCTTAGCCTGGCATATCTTGCAGATATTTTTGAAGCACTGAATTTACTGGATTTGAAACTGCAAGGAGCAAACGCGAATGTTATGGCTCACTATGACATTGTTCAAAGCTTCATTGCAAAAATTTCCTTATGGTTAAAACAAGTTGAAAGAGGAAATTTGACATGGTTTTCAAGACTCAACGAGCTTTTCAGTGATAAATGTATCAGCGAAGATTTGAAAAGAAAAATAAAAGGGCACCTTAGAAGCCTACAAGATGAGTTTTTTTACTATTTTCCTGACGTAGAACCTGAAAACCTGATATATAAACTTGTGAGGAATCCATTTTTAGTTAATGTCGAAGACCTTCCACACGATCTTCAAGAAGAAGCCATTGAACTGCAATTCAACAGCTTAGCTAAAGATAGCTTTGAAAGTATGCCATTAGAAAACTTCTGAGTGAAGTTACAAGCAGAATATCCTAAATAAGTTCACAAAGCTTACGTATATTGATTCCTTTTTCCTCAACGTACCTTTGTGAAACGGGATTCTCAGCTCTCATGACGCTTAATACGCAACATCGAAACAGGCTAAACGTTGAGAGCGACCTGCGATGTACCTTATCACCCACTCCACCAAGAATAGACAACTTAGTCGCAAATAAGCATTGTCAATATTCTCATTAAATTTTTATTGTGAATCATTCAGGAATGTTTTACTGTGGAAACTAGCTTGGCTTGATGCAACCATGAAGCAAAATGTTGCTTTGCGTACACTGAATACATACCGTACTACTTTTTATTAGAGAGGGGGCATTAACTGCCGAACTTTTATTAAGGGGGGCGTGCGCTGACACAGGTTGAGAAACACTGATGTATACTAAATTGTTATGAAGTAATCGTTAGTTTTTCTCTGTGCAAGCTTAACAGTTGCACCGAAAATTTAGAATACTAATGCAATTAGTTATTGATTGAATTTAACGTAAATAATGAATTTAAATTGTTAATATTTGCGACACACACAGATGGGTCTACATTTTTAGGCCCAAATCTTTAGCATCATTCGAGTGTTGCTGTCAGAATTTAGCACTAGTTTAAAATTTGTTTTCTGTGTTGTATAGAAGAAAATTATTCATTCACGTGTAAATATTTTCGATGAGCTTTGGTTTTGCATTTAGATTTTTCATAATAGAGTGATTTTGCAAAAAAAAATATGCATGCAGTTGAGGCTATCAGCGGTCCGAAGGTAAGTTGGGCGGTTTAGTTGACTTTTCTTTTTCCAATCTTGAGTCGGTTTTTATACATTTTCCAAAACAGAGTCGTCTACTTGATTTCGCAATAGGTCGGTTGTAATGCGATAATCAAATTCGTCATTCGATATGAATTGTTTGGCATAGTGCAAATTATTAATGTAAGTTTTCTGTACGATATAAGCGGTAAGCTTTTTCAAATATTTTCTTGAAATATTGTGAAACATTATTGAAAAAGTCGTGTTTAAGATTTTAATTGTTGATAACAGATTGCAAAACTGTGGTATAGAACAGAATAAACTGTGCGTTTGTCCGGTCAGAAAAAAAATCCCGTATTTAATATGCATATTTGTTAATAATAAGCATTGTTGTATGACTATTATTCTGAATAATTATGAAGTTTTACAGTTCCATCTGTTGGTAATATTTGAATATGATGAAATTAGTGATTTATTGGTGAAAAATTCACCAATGCACGGCTTGAGGGGCGATTTATTGACTTGGTTCGACATGCGGCAGTTCAAAAGCAATACATTGTGCAATCTTCATGATTTGTAACTTTGTTATCTAACGAAATGCTGTTGTCAGTGAGCTGTTGCGTATATACTTTTCAAATGGTAGAGTTCTTTTGTCTTTTCATGCAGAATAGCCGTGTCTCATTGAATAAATCTCGGCGTCAAATTAGTTTTACTTTTTAATGATGCAGTAAGTTTTCTTTCTAATGAAATGAATAATCTTTAAATAATCATTTGTGATTTATCTAAAATCAAACTGACCATGCATTTCACTATCATGCGTGCTGTATTAGAATAACAAAGCAGAACCTAAAATGCAGTAGTAAAGGTAAATTGTTTTCATTAATTTAAGTGATAATTTGCATTTGAAACATGGGAAATTCTTTGAATTATTTGCATTGAAAATGTAAAAGAAAGATCATACTATTTTGATAAATGCTTGCATTTGCATACTAACTATATACGTATGAATGACGATATGTAGTTGGTTAACATGGACGGAAATTTACTTGGGAGCAATTAATATCAAGGTATTTTGCTGTGCCGTTGCTTGTTAAGTACAACATTCAGTGGCAAATAATGCTTATAAAAATTGCGTAGATGTTGAACACAAACTTTTTAAAATAATGTTTCATTTTTTCTTCAGCTTTATTTTTTTAGAGGAATACTTTATGGTTAGATTGAAGTATGCATCACATGTATAATTCTATTAACTGGAAGAGTGTAGTTTGATTTGAATCTTTTTTTACAGTTGAAGCGCATTTCCATTATTTATTAGTATGCAATACATTTAATTCAGGGTTAAATATTAAATTTTTTTGCCTCAGCATACGGCAGTCATTCTGTTTATTAAATCGACGATCACATTTCTGTTGCATATTGATATTTAAGATTTGGTATCAGATGATGTTTATCATTAGTAATATATTAGTAAAACTGACGACTAGCTCGTTTAGTTTGTTTGCGAATGATTCATCTATATAAAATTGTCTGATGGAAACTTCCTCTTTGACTTGAAGATATTGAGAACTTGAGCTATTTAAAATAGCTGCTAAAATGTGATAATGTGTTTAACAGCGTGTCATTTAGAGAAGGTTTGGCTAACGAAATAAATGTAAATAAATAAATATATATAATGTGTGTGCGTGTGTATTACGTGTACTTTGATTAAGCTTAGTGCATTGTTGAAGTGACAATTTTTGTTCGAAGTGCAGAATAAACAACTGTTTAGCGGTAGTTAATGAAATGATAATAAAGTTGGTAGTAATTGTTGCGATGTCAGTTAATAATTCATGCTGTGATGATATCTGTTGTCATTTTGTTGTTATATGTGTTCAGAGTTTGAGAAATTGGCGTTCCGCTTGAATTTCTATAATCTTTTCAAAATATTTAAAATGTAAATACAAAGAAAAAATTTATATTTCATCGAAATATTTATGAATTATTGAAATTGAAAGAAATTAAAAAATATTTTAGTGATAGATAAATTTCTTCTTTTTAAGTGTTGTTAATTTTATCTTTTTTTTTGAATTAAATATCATTTCAATTGTAGTAAATAAATAGTTTGTTACACAGAAATATCCGTATTGATATCAAGACGAGACTTGAATTTTGAAGTATTGAAAGTTACTTTTGAATAAGAATTTTCAGTTATAGATGCGTAAATTTCAGAAAAATTGCATTGTTAGTTTTCATATAGGATCGCAAATAAAATAAACTGGCATCAAATTATATATATATCGTTCGTTTAATATTTAATATTGCTGCTATTGATGATGATAATAAAAGTAATAGTAATAGCAATTATACTAATAAGAAATAATAGTTCTCTTTTCATTTTCTTCTCATATACGTTTCTGGCATTTACCGGCACTTGGCATGTCACTCCACTTATCAGTCAGCTGTTCGTAATTATTAGCGTTGGCATTAGCCATTGCCATTTAACCGGTCTGGATGATTCTTGCGTCGTTGTCAGTGGTGCTTTCTAGTAGCCGCCAGGTTAAGTTTCTTAGCTGGCTAACAATCTTAAATTTGCTCTCTCTCTCTCCTCCTTTTCCACGTGTTTTATAGAATTGGGTTTGGAAGAGTGAAGAGAGCGAAATGAATAGGCCATATGTGCAGGCGCGTTCGAATAATGACGACCGCTCATAAATTGTATGCAGCGGATTGATGAGCGTGTGGACATAGTCCATTTTGATCATAGCGTTAAGTGTGTGTTGTGTTCATTCACTGATTTACTGCCGCTTGATTCCATCGCTCTCTCTCTCCTTCTCTGTTGCTAATTCTCCTCACTAGCAGCTAGCTGGTTAGGCTGCTAACTTTCGCCGTGTCTCTCATTCATTGAACTCAACTGATTCGTTCGTTCATTCTCACACCAACTTGCTGCTCGCTTGCTTGATTCTTCTTCTTCTTCTTCTTTCATTCTCATTTCATCCACCAACTAACTACCGCTCCGCTGCTTGGAACGAACACGCTTTTCCAGCTTACTACTAGCTTGCTTCGTCGAACGACGACATTAAGCAGCAGACGTTAGTGGGGCCGTCGTTGGCTGTGGACGCTGCTAGTTGGTGCCGTGCATTTTGCTGATTTTTCGATTTTCTCTCTTGATTTCCCTTCGCAAAGCATAGCTGTTGGTCGTCGGATTTGCCGCCTGGGCGTCCAATTGTTTTGTTGCCAACAGAATCATTTTTCCCCTTTTCCATTTTCGTCCGTCGGTCATTTTTATCCCCCTCTTTTTCCCTCTCTTCACGGTAAGGCACAAAGAAGATTGCATTTATTATTTCATTTTATTGAACTTGAATCAATTTGAAAATCAGTTTATTTTCTAATTCTTATCGCATTACTTTAATGTTTTATTATTCAATTATCACTTTAATATTATTTATATGAACAAGAACAAAATATATATTATATATATATACATGTATTTTAATATTATTATTTTGTCCATTCTCGAAGTGAAAATTCTTTTTGTTATTTTTTTATCTCGACAATCAATATTAGAAAGTTTTTTCTTTTAATTTTTAAATTCAATTAATTTTCTCTTAAACTCTTTCTTATTATCATTTAATTGTTACACTGAAACATATGATAAAAGCACATGTAATGAAATGGAAATTTTCCTAACATGCTTAACTGGACATTTTTAATTCAATTTTTCTGATAATAATTATTTTAAAAATAAATCATATTTTTGAAATTGACGTTTTAGTTTTTCTGTAAAAGAAGATACTGAAACTGTTACGAACAATTTGATTAATTGGTGGTACAAATTGGCGGAACAGTATGAATTGTTTTTTATTCTTCATATTTTTTCTTGTACTGATTTTTTTAGTTTTGATGCAATTTTTCTACCGGTAATAGTTCAGCTTATTTGTATTTATGATTATATATTTAGAATGGAAAACAAACTATGAGATGTGTAAAACTAGCTCGATCATGTATGTATGTGCATGATCAATTTTAGCGTTGAATTGCCGAGGGGATTCTCAGCTTAGTGTAAATTTGAAAGCCATCATTATTATTATTATTTATCAGAAATAAGATGAGAAATAAAAATTGTTTCGTGATTTTTTTTAAACTGCTTTACATATCGCGTTCAAGTGCAAAAGCAGTGGCGTGTGTTTTTTCCCTTTAAGTTGCGGAAGTTTTAATTTTGATTTTTATTATTAACAACAATAACGATGATGACCACTGTGAAGAGATGTAGATGACGATGTTGAAAATTGTTTCATAAAAATTATTTCATATATATATATATCTGTGTAGAGATTTAAATATTCTATTGAACAAGAAGAAGAAAAAGAGTTGTTTATTGTTCGATTAGAAATTGTAAACGAATTGTGAAAGTCTGTTGTATAGTGTTGTTTGTTTGAGCTTATTGTGAAGATGATTTTCAGCATTCGAATCAGCAATGTTCGGTTTTTTTCCAGGCGAGATTTTGCACAAATTTTCCACAAATTCAATAATTGTACTTGCTAGTTTAATTTTTTTATATTGTTGTTTACTTTCTGTTTTCTTCTGAAAATTAGCATAATTTTTAGCTTGTTCCTTTTAGCCGGCAAAATTAGTGCTTGCTTGTGCTCCAATGCATTGAATACAGTTTTTGTCAGTGGTTTTTCATTTCTGTTTACACCATTGTACTTGTGTACACAAGGTGAACTGTTGCTCGGTAGTACATTTGACGTTGTACTGTAAAATTTGTAAAGTGTATAAAGAAGAAAAAAAGATTAAGTCCATGGGTGGTGGCAGGGATAATGGTGAAAGAAACTTCCAATCTTACGAAAAACTTAAATGTGCAATAATCACACTCTCATTAAGGTTGTTAATGAATATAATGATATCTTATTTAATGTTGTGATTTATTTTGCATTGTAAAGCTGTTTCACAAAAAAGTACATACTAGGATAGAACAGTTATTTTACATCTGTCCAAATTGTTAAATTGGACTGTAGATTTGTGGAGAAGAGATTGTCGTTTGTACAATGGTGTAGGAAATGGGAGGGAGAATTTTTTTTTCAATTATGTAGTGTTATTTTAATTAATTGGTTAATTAATGTTGTTGTTGTTGTTGTAATGTGGTTGCTTTTTGAAAAAGGTGAGAATATTTGACATAACCTTATAAAGATGTGAAGTAGTGACGATGATGTTCTGGTTGTTTGTTTGTTTGTTTACTTGGTTGGTTGGTTGGTTGGGTCAGTAGAAGTGGCTTTACTCTTCAGACACGGTGGAAAGCAGTTGAAAAATTTTTCAAATGCAGCTGTTATAAATTCGAACGCTGCGTTGTTTGTGATTGGCCAGCATTGAATTCTCTCTGGTCACGTGAACTTGTTTACGTTCTCCAAGTTCTGGTATGTTGTGTTATTTGGAAAAATTAATAATTAATAATAATTTGATTTTAATATTATATTGTGCCCTGTTTAGAATTAATTAAGGAAAATTGAATTTTTGAAGATGGAGTTTTCTTTTTATTCCCCATTTATTATTCATTATCTCATTTTTACCGATGAAATAATAAATGTGATGTGTGAAAAAGGGTGGAAATTGTGATGGATCGATTTGAGATTTTAATCCGTCAATGATGAACGATTGGTACAACAAGGCGACGGTCATCGTCATTTGGGTTGGTCGTTTTTCTTGCTATAAAATGCCCGCTCTGCTCGTGTCCCATTGACCGCAACAATTTTCTGACAATTCAAACTGCTCGTCAGGTTCAAGGCTAAATTATTCAACTTTCATACAAAACTGGTTCATTTTTAATTTAACATTAATAACAACAACGCAAACAAATTGGAAAATATTCAAATTTATTATTATTATTATTCGTAATTTATTTCCATATTTGAATATTACTGTACGTTTTTTTTGTTTTGTTTTATTTTTCTTCATTTCAAATTCTCTTCACTCATTTCACCAAACAACTACTGTTTATCATTCAATTTATCAGTTTATCTTTAAAAAAAGAAAATTTCTTTTTTTTAATGTAAAGTTACTTTTATTTTAATATGCTTAATTAATTTTTTTTTGTTAAATAATAAATGAAAAATTGATCGACTAATTGAAAGAAAGATTATTGGTTTAATTTTGCATTATAGAAGGGTGGGGCGATTGGTTGATTGCGTTCAGTTGGTCGATAGTTGTTGAAAATCTGCTGAACACAATGATAACGTGTAGAGAAAATTATGATTGAACAATGCTTAATAATAATAATGATGATGATGATGATGATGATGATAACAATAATAATAATAACAGTTGCTCATGGGCGTATTTTTAAAAACTCCTTTTCTACCACTTTCTCTGTGTGTATGTGTGTGGATACGTGTATCTGTGTCTGGTGCTTTCTGTTTGTACAACTAAACAAAATCAATATAAAAATTCCAATCCAGTTTGCTATCATCATCAAGCATGCAATAAAATTGGGAGAAAAAGTTTATTTGCTCATTATTCTTGTTTTATGGTCAATTTTTTTGTTACAATTGTAATGTCACGGTTATTTTTTTTTGTTTAATGAGAAAATTTATTTTATTATTATTAATTTTTTTTTATTCTTTGATTGTACGAAGAAAATTTAATTGAATTGAATTTGTCTAGAAAATGATTGCAGCCGGTACTTTTTACAGTATGAAAAATGTCAATTGTTTGATTGACATGTACGCATATTTTGTGGCGCAGTCAGACAAGCAAAAAAAAAACTATATTTTATTATTTTTATTTTTACCAACTTGATAATTTCGAAACAAAATTAATTAATGTCATTTCTGTTGTTTTTTTTAATTTTTTTTTCTGTCAGTTTTTTTTAAATATTATTATTATTATCCCACAAATGGGTGCTCGGAGATCCAACGGTTAACTGGGAACAACAGTTAGCCGTTTTTTTTTCTTATTTTGGTCGGGGGGGGGACGGTTAATTTGATTCAGTTGCGTCCACGTTGTCGTCAACAGCAATATTTGCAGAAAGCATTTTCGTTTTGCCATTCTCTCTGCTTGTCTTCTTCTGTCCGGTAACAGAGGATGATAAAAGAACACGTCGAATTTTGTAGAGTAAATATTATCCAATCGGATGAAGTTTGGGAAATTTTTTTTAATTTAAATAAACACCAGCTTCGAGTGTATTATAATGTTTGTTTTCTGCTTTTTTTCTCTATTTTTTTCACTTCATGCGTGTGCAAGTGTAAGTTTGCCTGTGCATGTGTTTGTGTATGTGTATGTATGCTGTTTGCATTTTACGTCATCATTTTATTATTATTATTATTATTATTATTATGTGCGGTTGTTAATTTACACACACTGCTGTGTATTGCACATTTCGACGACGAATTTTGCAAAGCGGAATATTTTTCATTTCGATGTTTTGTAATGTTTATTGAAAAATCAAAGAATTTGCTTGCTTTCTTCTTTGTGACAGACATTTCTGTGCAATTGGTTTTCCATTGCAATATTTTCATTTGTTGCCAAGTTAGTTAAGTGGGCAGCCGTATACTGTAATTAATTAAAATTGTTCGCATTGGCAACGGTTGAGTGTGTATATAACGTTGGGCAAGTAAGTTGCCGTGACGGTCGATGATGATTTGTTTGAGCTTTATACTGCTGCTGTTGTTTGCATTGATCTGCCGGAATTGTGCGTCATTTTTGACGACGACAAACTGCGCATGCTTGCACGCGCACGCAGCGCGCTCTCCTTTAAGGATCGAGGGAGGGGGAGGAGGGTTGAAGAAGAAAATTAATAATAATAATAATAATAATAATAGCAATAATGATCAAAGTGAAGATGTGATTTCGGGGCTGAATTGAGAATAATACTGTTGCTGATGTGGTTGTTGTTTTATGTATTTTTTAAATACGACATTTCGGAATGAACGACCTTGGCCGTTCGGTATTTGGGTTTTTGCAAAAATGTATTTATCTGTCGATGCTGTTCTCAGTGACGCGCTTGATTGCATTCAACTATAAATAATTACCCAATGCACACGATTGGCCAATAACGGTCGTGGTGATTGATATTGTTAATATGTGGGCGACACAGACGCTTGTTGATGTTCAGTTTGTGAAATAGTACTGCTATTTTTGCTCCTTTTAAAAAAAATATGTTTTCATTATCATCTTGTTTAACCATTTTCTAGGATACAAATCGACGTATGTTTTCGTTCTTTTATTCCATTCTTTCCACTACTCTATACATTTGCATTGTTATTTTAGTGAAACAGTTTTTTCCATTGGGTAAAATGCAAAAAATTAATAACTATTTTATATATATTATATTATATAGTTGTGTTTAGCTCAGTTTTTAGATGGAATGATTGATGGATATAATTTTTTGCACGTTGTATGTTCGTTGTTGATCTGTTATAATAGGTGGGTAGATGGGTGCGTGCATGTGCGCATCTCTTGTTTCTCGACAACCGGCTGGACGGTTGATCGACGAAAAGTAGCAACGTTTATAACAAATACCATAGCAGCACAGACCTAGTTCATTGTCGGTGACTGAGAAACCGGCTGCCTGCCTTGTCGTCTGCGATTATTATTATTAATATTGGCATATTTTATTCCAAAACAATGTATATGTATATGTATATACATTGGATTGAATGAATGGATATACAGGTGGATGGATGGATATTGAGAAAAAGAGAAATTGAGGGAGGAAAAGATAGGTAGGAGAGAAAAAGAGAGAACTGAAGAAAAGAAGAATACTTTCTTTAGTTTTATATGTACGTATATGGGAGTTTGTGTGTATTTCTGTGTGTCTTTGTTTCACTCTCTCTCTCTCTCTCTCGGTGTGTGTGCTTGTGTGCGTGTGTGTGTGTGCGCGAACGATGCAAATCAACATTGTGTATTTTTCGCTAATCTGGGCCTGATTGTCTGTATTCTTTGCTGATTATTGTCATTATCACTTGTCCAACAGTGTAGCCGATTGCCGGTGATGTTGTTGGTTTTGTCATCAGCGTTGTCGTTGCAATCATCCGATCGTGACGTAGAGCAGACAAGCATCATCGGGCGGTGGCAGCAGTGGTGGCCGTGGTGGCAGTGTTGATGCTCTTGCGAGTGTGGTGGCAGGCAACGCACATCTATTGCTCTTATTGCTTCTGCTGCTGTTGCTGAACTGCTTGCTCTTTTTTCTGTTGAACTCTACTGATCTAATACTACTACTACTACTACTACTACTACTACTATTATTACTGATTATTCACCACTGCTGAATGCAGTTAGTGCCAATATACTGCTGCTGCTGCTGATGCTTCTGCTCTGATGCTGCTGCTACTACTACTACTACTACTACTACTATTACTACTACTGCTGCTGCTATTGCTATTGCTGCTGCCACTACTACTACTAACTGTTATCATCATGACAGCAATAGCCACCAACTACTGCTACTATTATTACTACTACTGCTGAGGCGGTCTTTACTTAGAACTGTGCAGCTGTTCCAATGTGCGATTGCTTACTGCTGCCATACATCGATAAACAGCGGTCGCGCACGCGCGCGTATTTCAATTCTAATTCGCTGTTGTTCTGTCTGTCGTTAGCTGTGCTAAGCTTTTCTTTCTTTTTCTTTATTTCTTTATTCATTCACTCATTTAATCACTTATTTATTCATTTACCCTATAAATAAATAACTGCATACATGTATATATACATATATGTAGTTATTTATTTATTTAGAGGTATACATACATAAGCATTAATTTATCTATTGATTGCTATTATTATTTTTCATCATTTTATTTTTTTAGAGTTTATCTAATTATTCTTTTTATGTTTTGCACTTTCTTTTTTCCACGCGTACACACGTATACATAGATGGACACAAACGGATAAATACAAATACATATGCATACACACACATATATGTATATATGCATATATACATTCATTCATACACACACACACACACACACACACACACACACACACACACACACACACACGTATACATGCATATATGCATACGTACACGCATTCATACATACATATTTACACTCATACCCACATACACATATATGGAACTGTAAACACAGGCAGATCTTCTCTTTTTTAATCTGCTTTTATATATATTTTCACTTGGATTGTTTTTCCTCTTTTAATTCTCCATTTTACTTTTTCTTTCGGTTTTTTAAAACAATTGTTATAAATATCATTTTGCCTTTGGCATTGGTGATTTTGTAATGCCATACCAACGGTTAATTATCGACTGTCAGTGCTTTTAACGATATGTACTGGTCGTACGCTCGACGCGTGTGGTCCTCTGGAACTTTTTTTTGTACAATTACAATTATTGCTGCTAGTAGTTCTGCCACTGCTTCCATTGTTTCTATTACTACTGCTGTTACTACTACTACTACTATTAATTACCATTATTGCTACTGGTGTCGTTGCTGCTGCTGCTGCTGCTATTGCTGATGCTGCTGCTGCAGCAACTGCTGCTTCTACTATTGCTGCTGCTGCTGCTGCTGCTATTGCTACGGCTACTGCTATTGCTAGTGCGTCTGGTGTTGTTGTACAAACTGGAATCGTGAGAAAAAAATTGACAGCGACAGATTGACGACAAACAAAGTGAAAAGCAGTGTGTTCTGTACTGTTCTCTTTCTCATTCTGTCTGTCTCTTTCCCCTGCGTATGGGTGTGTATGTGTATGTGCGTGTATGTAAGTGAGTGTTTCCGTCCTTCTCTCTCTCTTTCTCTCTCTCATTTTCTTTATCTTTCTCTTAAATTATATGTATTTAATTTCTCTGCTTTTCTTTCTTTTGTTCTCTTCTTCAGCGTATGTGTGATTGTGTAAATATATCAGTGTACCTTTAAATTTTAAGCAGAGAAAAGGGATATCTGTTTGGTGGTGATTGATTCAGTTCAGTTTGTTGTTGTTGGATAAGATAAGAAAAGAGCATTTTTTCTCTTTGCAAACTAGAGAAACAAACAACAAGAAGATGATAATGATGAAGCAGAGCAAAAAAAGTCGAGAGAGAAAGGAGAGAGGGTGAATAATAATAATAATAATAAGTAATAATAATAAAATCATGATAATATTATTATTAATATTAATAATAAGAGTTCAGCGCTACGAGAGCGAGAAAAAACATTGCTTTGTTGATCGCTTGTCGTCATCGTAGTCGTCCCCGACTGATCCTTGTTTTATTTTTCATCTTACATCTTCCAGACAACAACGAGTGTAGTTTTTGATCAGCAGCACCGGCGATCATGATCGACGAGGCGGGTAGTTATTACGTCTGCACGGAAACTTCGCCGAGATGTTTCATTATTCAGAAGGTAAAGCAAAAAATATTATAACGTTATAAAAATAACATCTTCTTTATTCATGTGTTCCTTGTCATATTTGCAATCATTTGTCGTATCTTAATAATTTATTGTCGACTTTTATCTAGTTTTTTTTTGGTTTTTAAATAACTTTGCATTATAATTAATTAATTAATTAATTTAGTTTGACTTTAATATATTATTTTATGTTGTGTTTGTTGTGGGATTGTTTGATGTAAGTGGTAATGTGAATAAGAATGACAATGGTAGTAGAATTGGTTATTGCTTTTGCTGTTGCTGATCTTGTTCATGCGCGGTGTTATCGACCGTTGTTGTTGATGTGCATTGCATTGCGTGTGCGTTGTATGCGACGACGATTATAGCGCAGGAAGCCAGAAAAGAGTTGAACAAATTCGGATCGATTCTTCTTGCATTGCTGGCACGACGGTTAGCTTTCTGCGATCTCCGGCACAGGATGACAACGCGTGGGCACTGAAAATGACGGACAAGCAGAAATGAGCTCGCCGTTCACACGTACAGATAGATGAAAGACAACAATTATGCATCGCACGCACACACGCACGCACAACAACGACGATCACATTCGCGATGCGCAGGATCGTTTCTGTTCATTACTGTATTGTGAGGGTGTACTGTAACTGTGCGGGCGTCCATCGTTTTGGTCATGGGGGATTTACTTTTGAACAATGCGCAGAACGTTCGCTGATTGATTAGCTGCGCGCTGCTCAAACGGGGCGCTGCTTTTCATCGTTTCTGTAAACCCTTGTTCTCAACTGTTTGAAATTTGATCGACTTGTGCCTCTTTTTAATATATATATATTTGGTTGAATTGTGTTAAATCGTTTCAAAGTGTGCAATTTAGGCTTTTTTTTAAATTGAAATCGATCAGTTCTGTTAACAAAAAACCTTCATTAACTCAACGGTGCATCGTGACAAAAAAAAAGAAATTAACAACTGATTTATGTCTTTCACATCTCTTCAAACATGTTAATTTCTTCAGTTTATTTTTTATTTTATCAGTGACAAACTTGATTTATTGATGGTAAAATAGATGAAAGTTTGGGGCCGGTTGATTTTCATGAATACAAAAATAATCTGTTGTAACTTTTCCAACTTAGAATTGTAATTTGGTTTTCTTTGCTTTGTTAAAATTACAAATGGGGATAGCTTTAATGCGACTAGTGAGTGAATGAACGGTCAATCAGCATCCGATTTGTTAAAATAACAACACATGTATCTATTTGTATTCATTAGCGTGTAATTTAATTTTCTCTTTTTCCATCTTTTCACTTTCAAGTTCCAAAATAATAATAATAATAATAATAAAACTGTTCTTGATCATTCTGCCAAAATTTCGACAAATTATCAGTTTTAGCTTGTTGGGAAATTTTGTCATTTCTGAATTTTAACGATCAGTATTTTCATATTCAGTAGCAGTTCATTTTGTTAAAATTAGTCAGGATTCCTCATTTGGAATTCAACTGTATTTTTTATTGAAGGAAATAATGAATGGAAAAGGATAAAAAATATTTTAATTAAAAAAATTTCAAGTTTTCGATTTTCTATGATACATAGTGCAATGTTTCTCTTTTTCATTGTGACATAATAATAATAATAATAATAATAATAATTGCTATCATTTGCATTCGAAATTGACGTTGGTTCTTTGTCGTCGTATTATTGGTCAATTTTGAAAATTGATTATTAATTTTAACCATGCGTTCGTTTATTTAGCACGGACGATCTTCCACATGTATATTAATTTGATTCCCCTTTGCTGATAGTATTGTTTGTTTTGTTTTTTTTTGCTTAAACTTTTTCTTCAATAGTGCAGTGGTAGTAATTTTCTTTTTCAAAATCTCTCCTGCAGTGATAAGCATGTTATGGTAGAGTGATCAAAGCTACAGTATGCTTGTCATCGAAACTAGGCCATCGGCATTGTGTCGTTAGCTGCTGCGTTCCACTTTGCGCCTTGGCTGACGGCGAGCGCATGCTTCACACGAACCATCATTATTCATTCTTCTTCCATTGCACTTCATGTAACAAGTGTGTTAGGTCTTTTATCGATCACAGTATAGTTTGCATGTAGTAGTAGTAGTAGTAGTAGTTGCTGTTGTTGTTGTTGTTGTTGTTGTTGTTGATGATGATGATGATAATGTTGGCGTTTTGTTTATGAAAGAAATTTGTTTTTTTTAGCATTGCTTGTCCAATTGTTGAATATTTATTTATTTGTCGGTTGGGCTGAAGTTCGACGATCGTTTTCGGTTTTTCCACATTTACCAGACTCGAGTTTGAATGAGTGACGAAAGTGGAAGAGAGGTGAAAACAGTTTTTCTGAGCATGATATTGCGCGAGCACTTGCTGTTGATCAAACCGCAGTGCTCTTTATTTTGGTCATTAATCGATTTGATCAATCTCCGTATATAGATAGATATAAGTTGCAGATTAGTTTGTTGTTAGGAAATTGATTTCAAAATTCTGAAATTTCGTCCATTTTTAAAATTTGCTTTCAGTTTTTTCTTTTGTTCACTTCCTCTTCACGCATTTGTCTGTATTTTCAAGATAATTTCTGTTCCTAGTTGCTATTCTGAATTAATTAAGCAGCGGAAGAAGTCGCGTTTTTTTTCTTTTAATATTTTTGCCGTTTTGTTTATTGGTAATTTTCATTTAAAAATTCTCCCACGAAAAATAATTACGGAAAATATTTTTTTTCTCATAACTTCATCAGTGGTAAAAACCGTGCAGCTTTGAACTGTTGTTATTTCCTCGCTGCGACAATTGATGCTTCAACGTTTTAGTTCAATCCGATCAGCGTGACCTACTTTAGTTGTTTGTAATCGATGGTTTTTGATTTTTTTCTGGTTTTAATTTTCTAAAATTTAAATACGCTTTAATTTTTACAAGATGTAAATATTAAAGTAAGTTTGAAAGTAATTTTTAATAAAAATTTTTTTGTTTACGTATTTTTGGGAATTTCAATTCTTCTAGTACCTGCGAATCAATAAGTATCATGTTTTTTTATACTGTAAATTAGCATGGTCGATTTTGTTCCACGGCGCGTGGCTGATTGGTGCAGTATCCTACTGGTGTTGTTCGATTAGATTGATTTTATTTTATTTTTTTTTAATTTGAAATCAATTTATAAAGACAACGTGAATAAGTACAATGTTTGGTTATACTTATTTTTGACTGCTTTCTTGGCTAGCTGTTATCGGGCTTTGTAGTTGTTTTTTTGTGTATTCTGTAAATGCGGTACGCAAGCCGGGGAAGATTGGAATGAAAATAATATAAGATTGTACTGTTGCATAGGCAGCGCTTTCACTCGGTGACGTTTCTGTATACACGTACACATATGATTTTATTTGTATTTAAGTAAATAGATGCGAGTGTATTTATGTATTGTCTTTTCTTTTCTTTTCTTTTCTTTTTCCTGTCGTTTTATATTTTTCTTGCGTCTGTGGTAAAAATTCTTGGAATTTTATGCCAATTTTAAAAGTAGAGCAGTTGTTTACATTATTTTTGTGTTTTTTCTTAATCATTAATCGAAGCGTAAATACTGATGAGGTTGTAAATGTGCAGGTTGATGATTTTTTCCCTTTTCATTTTTTTATTAAAGTAAAAGTGTGTCAGTTGTTTTTCCTTTGTTCTATCACAGTTACGTTGTATTTATAGGTCAGTGCCAAAAATTTGGATAAGTTGTGCAATGAGTTGGGAAGTGCCCAGGTCGATGGCGACGGTGCCGAAGTAAAAGATCACCAGACGGCACCTATCGATCGTGTTGAATGCGTATCACAGTCGCACATTCTTCCATGGTGGTTTCAGGGTATTGATTGTGGTATGTGTGAAAAAAAAAATTTTTTTTCTTAATATTTTTTTATTTTGATGTTGATTTTGTGTGCTGTGTGTTGACTAACGTTATGTGCATCCTTGGCTGTATAAATAACAACTCTCTATATTGATTTTAACCTTTTTTATTTTAAAAGTAACCCCTAAATGTATTTTTTGTGGGAAATGGTTGTTTTAATAATTTTAATTGAAAAAATTTTTGCTGGTATTTATTATTCCACTTGTATTGATGCTTGTTGTTTTTTCCGCTGAGGTATAGTAATTTGTTTTCTTTTGTAGTACCAGTTTGATGACAACAATATCAGACAATGTTACACTGCAAAAATGGCGCTTGCCTTTCCGGGCGGATGTAGCAGCGTCAGGATTTTTTTTTGTTAATCACTGGATTGCCAGGCCAGTGTAACGCAGTAATCGTTGGGCAGTTTTGTTTTGCTGACTCATTCTTTTTTATTTCCCTGAACGTGGATTGCGCGCGGGAGAGTTTTATGTTTATTTGATTACTGTATTTTGTCCGGTGTGCGCACATCTTTTTCATACATAGAAGTGGGAGGGGGACAGTCGACAAAGGTCAAACAATACGTATGTAATTTCTTTAATTCGATTATTATTGTTGTTGTTAATGTAAATTTTTTTTCTTCTTCACGTATGATCAATGTTAAGTAATTATCGTATTGTTTCACAGCAACAACAACAAGAATAATAATAATAATAATAATAATAAAACAGTCGATGAAGGTCGAGGATGCACATGCAATAGGTACAGTTCTGCTGTTGTCTGAGTCAACACTGTGTGCAGTTAGAAATTGAAAACGTTTTCATTTTCTGTCTATATGCACGTCGTGAACGTTTGTAGAAGAACACTTCAACACGATGAATGGAGAAACTATCGACGCTGCTAATGCATGCACTGCGTCGGTTCCTTCGAACGCCGTACCTCAACTTGTTTCTACTACCGACGGCCGATCATCCGTGCCTGGCGTTTTGCCACGAGCAGGAACAAATTCAATAGTTTTAGGTACTGTAATTGGAGGTAAATATAGAGCTGCTATTATTGTAATACCGGCACTATTTGTTTTCTTTATTTTTCTATTTTTGAACACCACAAACTATATATGTGCAGTTTGAAAAAATACATACATGTGCCTATTTATACATGTCGTTTTTTTTATTCGACGCTTCGGTGCATGTTTATTTCATCAATTTTTTAATTACTAGACGCTTGAATTGTTTTTTCCATTTATATTTTTTATATAATTTTTAAGTAGCATAGTATAATTTTTTTTTATTTTGAAGGAAATTTACGTTTTTTTTTAATGAGATGCCGAATTCTTTGAATTTGAAAGAGATTCGTTGAACTGAATTAATATAGGCGTGTCCTTTTTATTTTATTTTATTTCATGCTGCAACAGTGAGGATGACGAAGTTCTTTTGCGTCAATTTTGATGAAATTCGAAATTTATCCTATCTATCATGAATAATTGCTTTTTTTCGGTTTGATTCAATTTTACACGGTGTCCACCTTCGGCGGATCAGTTTCTGTACTGTCAGCAAATTAGTTAATGCACGAATCAAAATTGTTGTTGTTGTTTTTGATTTTTCTTTTATTTTTTTTTATATGCGTTGGAAAAATTGATATTCAGTTTCCAGTGGAGCGTGAACTGCATTCTAAAACAGGGCAGTAGCTGGTTAGCTAGTTTTACCTTTTTATTATCAGTTTCTGTTGAAATTTTTTTGTTAATGTTTATTATTTGCATAGTCATAGTTAAGTATTTTTATTTTTTTGAATTTTGTTGGAAAGGAAATTGCAAATGTTCATAGATTTCAATGACACATTTCGTACGACATGTTGTGTGTTTTCTGTTATTTGATTTGCAGTTCAATGTTGCATGCGGAGCAGTGGGGTGTTTGATGTTGTGTGTGTGTGTGTGTGTGTGTGTATATATATGTATGACTGAGCTAATAATTTTCACTGTCAAGCTTTTTCCTTTCGAGTCACCTGGTTGTTTTGGAGTGGTTTGGTGGGTAAGTTTTGCAGAAAAAGAGAGGAGTAAGCAAAACAAGCGTTTTATTTCACTGCAGTGGGTGTTGATAAGTTTTTTTTTTAAAAAAAGTTATTGTTCTTAGTTAGCCAGTGATGACAGTAATAGCTTACTTATGATTAGTGGTAGTGTTCAACGAGCGAATATTTTGTTTGTTTTGTAGGCTTTTTAAAGTTAACTTTTAATTTTTTCCATATTGTTTTTTATCACTTATTCAGTTTTACTTTTTTTCATACCAATTTCAATATAGTATCAGTAAGCTGAACAACAAGTGTTGTCATAGGGGAAATACGACAACAGGATTTACAGACTGCATATTACTGGGGAAAGTTATTCTGTTCAGTTTTGTTTGAGTAGTAGTCGTGTTCTGATAAATTCTAATATATGCACGTGCAGTTTGTTGCTTGTTGTTTCATTTGAAAATCTTTCAATTTTTTTCTGTAATTCCAGTATGATTGCTTTATATATATATATGTTTTATCACTTTACGGGTGGGTAGGATTGTTGCATGCTCGCATGCTCAGAAATACGCAGTAAATGCCGAAAGTTTTATGCGATGTGCGATTTTGACCAAGATAATAGAATTATTTGATTCCGAAGTGGCTATTTTTGTCACTTTTTGGCATGCTGTAAAACTATTTGCAATTTGTTTGATTTTCTGTGAATCGTACTTTGTCATTGTTTTTGCAATGCTATTTTTTTTGTATTTCGATTTAGCTTAATCATCAGTTAGTCTGTGGGGTATTTGAAATTGTCCAATAGCTTTTGTTCGTGTCAACAATGTTTGCATTGCGTTGTGATTATTCACTCTGCATGTTTCTTCCTGTTTCCATTCATATATGTATATATATATATATAGACGCACGCACATGCACGGGAAGATCGGTGAAAAAAAAGTACTGACGTTGTAAATGTTCCACTGATATTAGCATTATTCTTTTTCTTAGCCTGTGATTGGCACCGACTGATGTTTCATCTTTGCATGTGTATGTGTGTGTATTTGTTGTTTTGAATTGGCTGGCGTGCTTGGAATTTGTGTCATTGCGGAGCGGGGAACGGCGACGACGATGAACTAACTTAACTATTTATTATATTCTCTCCAGCATATTTTTACTTGGTTAATATTATATTACTTTTCTTTCCAGCTGATTCGACGCATCATTGATATTCATCTTCTTTTATTTTTTCACCTCCACTTACACTTAGTTCCCATCTGGCGACTATGGCGTACATTTCATCTTTCACTTATAACTAGTCAGTTTATATATACTGCGCGCTGGTGTTCTTTTTGAAACTATATCTCTGTGAGCAGAATATAATATGAGATTTTTGATGTTCATGAAAAGTTTGATTATTTCTTTTTTTTTGCTGTTATAATAATTTCAACAGGGGTAATGTGAACAAAGTGACAATGTGCGTTGTCAGATGAACTAAGTGAGTTTGTTTGGTTGGGGGTGGGGGGGGGGGTGAGCTTTTCTTCTTTTCATTTTTGGCATGCTGCTATTGTTGCGCTCGTGAAGTGGACCAAGTGATTGCATTAATCACAGTCTCTTCAGTCGTCATTGACGACGTTTGCTTGATTAAGCAAATTAATTAATTTTTCTCTAATAACCATGTTTGTTGTTGGTACTATTCCATCATTAACTGTTGCGTGATTTCCAATATGTCGTTCATTTTTCTGTTTTTTTTTCAACATCCGGTGGTAGTCGTGATTGTTAAACTGCTGCTCAGTTGCAGTTTCCGTTTCGAGCAGTTCGATTTCTACTTTTATCTGTACGTTTGATTTTGTGTTTAGAACATGCGGACGGGGTGACGAAAATCATGCCAACAGCAGACTTCGTCGCTTCCCAGGCGGCCATGACCGCCCCGGCGACGGTGAACACCGAAGAAATGAGCCGGGAAGATTTGAAATTGCGCGTACGCACACAGCTTGAATATTACTTTTCTCGGTATGGCAACTGCCCAGCCAGACGGGCAGTATCCTTTTTCTACGATGAGTACAATGTGTGTGTGTTTTCAGCGAGAACCTTTCCGGTGACATGTACCTACGTTCTCAGATGGATAACGACCAGTACGTGCCGATACGTATTGTGGCGAATTTCAATTTGATGAAAAAGTTGACTACGGACATGAATTTGATCGTCGAAGCTCTTCGAGGTGATCGTTTGTGGTATTGTTCGGCTTCATTCGGTATGGTAATTTTTGTTTTCATTTCCAGAATCGCCGTACGTGCAAGTTGACGAAAGCGGTGAAAAGGTGCGTCCACTGTTGAAGAGGACCACGTTGATTTTGCGCGGCGTACCCAAAGGCACGGAGAAGCACGTACGTTGTTTGTCGTCGGTGTTGATTGTTCAATTTGAAATTTATTTTTCAAAAAAAAAAAATATTTTTTCAAGGAGGTTGAAAAGCTCTTTGAAAGTCCCAATTGTCCACGGTTGGTTTCTTGCGAATGCGCATTGAACGATACTTGGTATGCAAATTTCGATTCCGACGAAGACGCACAAAAAGCTTACCTGTACTTGCGTAACGAGGTGAAAACTTTCAAAGGCAATCCGATTTTGGTGCGTCGGTTTTTTTTCGCATGTTGTTGTTGTGTTGTTATTGTGGGTTTTTTTTCTTATTTTGAAAATTTTAGGCTCGTTTCAAGACCGCGCCCATATCACGGGTCCCCAACGGGTACAACAACGCACGCGGCCAGAACGTGCCGCCCACCGCCTACGCGACGGCTGCCAACAACAGTAACAGTAACAATCCGGCCGCAGCCGCTGCCGCCGCCGCAGCAGCCGCCGCCGCCGCAGCCGCGGCCGCTTCGTATATGCCGGGTTCGGCCAATTTTGCCGTTTTCAACCCGGCCGGACCGGCGGCGATCGGGGCCGTACCCGTGCCGGTGCAATTGGCCGGCCCGGTCGACGGTTTCGCCGCCTACGCTGCCGCCGGACCCGCGGTCGGCGGCCCGCCGGGGCCCCAAGCGCAACCTGCGCCCCCGCCGCCCGCCGCGCCCCCGTCCATGACCCAGTTCACGGTCGGCTTGCCTGTAGCCGCCGCTTCAGAACCGCCCGACCAACAAGCGGCCATGGCGACCATTGCCGCAGCGGCGGCCGCCGCTGCTGCCGGCCCGCCGAAACTTTTCTACTACTCGCCCACAGTGGCGACTTGCCAACATTCGCCGACTGCCGCCGTACTGCCGGTCGCGTCGGCCGCTCCGCCGCCGTTCGTCGCCACGGCCGCGATGCTCGGTTCCGCCTGGTCACCGTTCGATCTTGGTCAAGTGAGCGTAGATTGAAATTTTTTGTTTTTTTGTTTGTTTATGCGATTATTTTCTAGATTTTGGCTATGAACGGGTTTCAACCTCAGGGTACTTTCCGACCTGCCCTGACGTTCGTATCGTCTCAGCCGATTACTGGCAACGTCAGCAGTCGTCGTTTTCCTTCTCAACGCATGCGTAAACGGTAACTTGTTGCTCTACAATTCGGCTAATTATTACTGTAATTATTATTTGTTCTTGATTGTCTTTCTGTAGCGATGGTCCGCACCGTCCCCATTATTATCATTTCTCGGATCGGACCCCACTCGGCGGCGGCGGCGGCGGCGGCGGCGGCGGTCCGTCGTTGGCTCAGGGTCGCTACGGCCACGTCAGTTCGCGTGGACTGCCCGATGGAAGATCTTACTTTCGCGCCAACAACGAACATTTGCATTACGCCCCCGCTCCCGTTGTTAGCACCACTACTACCACCATCAGCCAGAACAACAACAACGGTGGTATGATGAACAGCAACAACAACAACGCTTGTAATCATGGAAATGGGTAAGAGAAAAGTTTACAACTGCGCGCGTGTGTTGTTTCTGTTCTCCTTTTCATTCATTTATTTTTAGTGCTCGCGGTCGATCGATTCGTCACGTCGGTTTCCACGGTCCAGACATGAGATATTCGAGCAGTTCCACCGGTGGCGGTGTTAACAGCAGACGTGGTCCACGAGAACGTTATTCCGGCGCTGATTATTGGAGTTCGGTAAGGCTTGTATATTATTTTAGAAAAACAAACAAACGAATAAACAAACTTTTGCAGAATTCAAACAACAACAGCAGTAAAGACAAACGCGTTTCCGGCGGTGGAGCCGCGACTGCTGTCACTGGCGGCGACAAGAAGCTGTCGTCCGAGCAGCAGAGCTTCCACCTGCAACCGTCGAGCTTTCCGCCGTTGCCGACGAACGGGGTATATATTTTTCTTCTTTTCCATTCATTCATTCATTCATTTGTTGTTGTTCAAGGATTCTTCTCGCGGCGACTCCACTCCACCACCGTCTGCTGCGACGACATGCGATTCGTCCCATTTGATTTCTGCCGAATCTGTTACCGTTGCCAGTGTCGGTGGCGCAGGTATACGAGCGACGATTGGTTGTCCAAATATTGTGGTTTAATTTTTTTTTTCAAAACGATGCAGAATTGTCCGTTGAACCCAAGTCGGCAGAAGTGATCAGTTCACCGTTGCTCAATGTTGACCAAATTACCGCATCTCTGACCACCGGCAGTGGTGGCAAAGCGGTTGGTGTCGAGCCAGCGGCAGCCTCGGCGACCACGACGACTACGACCACCACCACCACCACCACCAACGCTAATGTTACTGCTACTGCTACCACAGCCAAGACTAAGGTCAGCAGCAGTAGTGGTGGCCACACGGAAAAGCATTATCCAAAGCAGCAAAAAGCCAACAGCAGCACCAGCGGCAGCAGCAGTGCTGTAAAAGCGGGTGAGCCGGCTTCTTCGACGACACGCCCTCGGGGCGAGGCACCGTTGAATGGCAACGGCGCGACCGTGCAGACGACGAACAAAAAGTCGACAAAATTGGCGCCAAAGTCGTCGAACTTGACAGCCGAAAATAACGCTGCAATTAGCGTAACGACAGCAAAAGCTACGACCGTGACTACAATTGCTTCAACAGTTACTACTACTACTACTACTACCACTTCATCATCATCAGCTGGGTAATTTTTTTGTTTTACTTTTTTCAAAAATATTATTTATCGATTCTATTGTTTAAGAGTTAGCAAAAAAGCTGCTCCAGATGTTGCTCAAACTGCAGATTCATTGTCCAAATTGGTCGTTTCCAGTTCGACGACCAACAACAGCGGCGTCGGTACAAGTGACAACGCTAAGACGTCGAAAACTAAGAAAATTCACAACATCAGTAATGACGAAGATACGGCAACTGAAGTTAGTCGATTGAATAAAAATAATTTTGTTATTAATATAATTTATAATTTTAATATTGTCGTTGTTGTTGTTGTTGTTGCAGAACAGCGTGAAAGTTGCCGACCGGAAACGTCTTACGTACGCAGATATGGCGAAGCTGGGCGTGGCAGAGAGGGCGGCAGGCACGTCTAGCGACGCGGCAGCAGTCGCCAACGATGCGGCTTCAGTTAACGACGCTGCCGAAAATAACGCCAGCGCGGTTTCAAGCGAGGACAAACCGCGCTCCGCTGGCTCTCGTCCCACCAGCAGCGCCAACTCTCGTTTGTCGTCTCGGGACGTATTGAAATCGTCCTGAATGCCCCACCGAACAACAAAATCCCATGCATGTTGTATTAATAATATATATACAGTTTGTTTCTTTTCTATTTTTTTGTTTTGTTTTGATCGCTGAGCTGCTCGCGTCTATTTTTTTATGATCTACTATAGTAGATTCTATCTGTGAGATACTGTTGGGAAGGATGAGGTAGATGACTTTTTATTTACGTTTCTTCTTCATCTGCCTGTCCACAGCAGATCTTTATTGCTGGCAGCTTTCAGCTTGTTTTTCTTTTCTTTTTTTTTCTTTTTGTTTTGTTATATTTCAATTTTGCATTCAAAACAACAACACAGCAACAACAAGCGCAGGGATTAGAACTGATTCGGGAGGGAGACGACGGTGGAAAAAAAAGGGGCAGGAATCTTTTCTTTTTTTTAATTTATTCTTCTCTTGTCCATTTTTTTGCATGCTTCTCATTATTTATTTGCTTCTCGATTTGCTGATTTTTTTGCCTCTTGTCTTCTTTGCCAATGTGACGAAAAAGCAAGTGGTGGTATGCAGTATCTACAATAATCCCGTGTTTTGGTTCGGCGGCACGAAAGCACGTGGATTTGTTTGTTTTTGTTTATTCATATATTTTATTCTTTCGATTTTTCCAATCGACAAAAGTGCTCTCCAATGCTCAGTGTGGTGGATTATATATTTCTTTCTTTCATGTCGCGTGGTGGTGAAGTTTAATTCTTTTTCAGAGGGGGAGACTTTATTTTTTTTTGAAATCATGTTGGCCAACGTCAGCAGTCATCATCATCATCATCACCACCACGACCACGACCATTGTTGTTTTTTGCCTTTTCTGCTTTCTTGAAAAATGCGAAAACAAAAAAAAGCTTTACGTTGTGAATTTTTTTTTGTAAAATACATTGCTACTTTTTGTGATAATCCGGACGTGGTGACGCGTCAGAGAAAACTGTACCGAAGAGAAGAGTGTAGGAGGGAGGGGAGGGGGAGAGAGAAAGCAAAAAAAAAGAAATTAAATTGAGAAATTACGCCAAAAAAAGAACAAAAAAAATTTTCCAAACGTCGTCGGCTCGTCTGCCGTGGGAATTTTTCCATTTTTCAAATCCAAGCTTTTCAGAGGTAGGTGGTTGGTTGTTTGTTGTTTTGTTGCGCAAGTAGGTGCGGTCGCGTTTTGAGCAGATTTTTTGTTCGCCAACTTTTCTTCTTCTTCTTCTTCTTTTCCTGCCGTCTGAGCTTGGGTTTGATCGAATTGTGTGCAACTTTTTTTTTTCGTCGTATTTTCTTTTTTGTGTTTGTGTGATTGAACAGTGGAAATATCCTAACCTTTGGCCGATTGATCTTGCTCACTCCACTGCATTATAACTAACTGACTGATCGTGCTACATTTGAAGTTGGTGGCTTGTGAAGCAAACGTGTATTGCTGCTGCGTTGTACCATTTCGAAAACATCTACCTATTACTCCCCTACCCCCCCCCCCCAAAAAAAAACTATGTATATTTTATTCTCTCATTTTCTCACGCGCATAATTGCATTATAATAATAATAATAATATTATTATTATTCTATGAGCAATATTGGATGAAGGCGCTTGTGTTCCCACTCCTGCTTGCACTACCAGGCGTTAATATTCAACATATAATTTGTGAATATATCTTATTTTTTTCGTTTATTATGTTGTTATTTTTTTCCTATCCTCTTTTTGTTTATTTTATCTGTTGCTCGGTGAGGCTTTGGTTCGATTTCAGGTTGCGTGCCACGGCCGACAACTTTTTACGTGTCGACTGAGCGTTGTTCTTGTTCATTGTTGACGACAATACATACATGTGTGTATGTATTGTTACTGGTATTTTTTTTGGACAGGCCGACTGGCCTGTTACTAATGATTTATCGATTTATTATTGGTTCGATTTGGGAATAGCGGTGATTCATCTTAATATTTCGACGCTGAAAATATCCATATTGGTGGTGAAGAGAGGGAGAGAGAGAGAGAGAGACAGAGAAATGGATATAATGAAGCGCCACGAAAAATCATCCATTTCTGTTTGCTCGCCTGCCTGCCTGCTTGCCTCCTGCCTACATACCTACCTAACTACCTGCCAGCCAGCCAGCCTGCCTGCCTGCCTGCCTGTGTGGACTGTTGCTGATTATTATCAGTATTCAGTAAAAACTGACAATAGCAGTGATAATTAATTAATTAATTAATTAATTAATATCAACAAGCGCAACACATGGTTACAGTTTTGCGCATGTTGTTTTCCGTTCGAATTCTGGATGAACGATTTTTCGTTCGCTTTCTACTCCAGCGCTATTATGATGTTATGGAATGCACAACGTCAGCTGACACATTTTTGAATATGTGCGTGTGCATGTATAGTAGCGCTGGCTTCAAGCATCATTACTAATTCTTTTCTTTCGAAATTGGACTATTCTGTCTACCAAATCCGACTTTGACACCTGTTCATCTTCTGATACACCAGTGTTCTTCTGATGTACTACTGTTTTATTATTTTTTGGTCTCGGAAATTGGTTCATTTTCACACACAGTCAGTCTGTTTTTCTTAGCCAGTCAGACTGTTTATACATATATATATATATATATGTTTATTTATTTTTTGTTATTATTATCATCAGTATTCTCATTATGACGCTTCAACGAATGAAGATTAATCATCGTCTCTTCTTTTCGCACACGTTTATTGTACACAAGTGGTTGTGATTGGAATGAGTTTCGACGCCCTGACTTTTGCATGTGCATACAAGCCGACTGGTATATGTTTCCATGTCAAAGTGCCACAGAAAGAACCGACCAAGCAAGCATTGCATACATAGAGAGATAGTCTTGCTCGTTCTTATGTGTTTTTTTTTGTTTTTCGTCCAAGCGCGTCAACCGCGCATTGGAGATGATTTTCTTATTTTATTGTATGCATCTCTCTGATCCCAGAATTGGGCAGACAGGATGTTTGTTTGTTTGTTTGTTTGTATTCAAATTTGCATCGATGTTTCGACAGTCGACTTCCAAACACAGTGCCGTTCGATCGACGATCGTGGATTATTTTTTGATTTTTATTTTCTTCTGTGCTTTTTTTATCATCGCTTTTCCCATTCGAATAGAGAAGAGAGAGAGAGAAAGAGAGAGTCGGCGGACGCAGAAGTGTGACTGACAGCGCTTTGTCCATGAATATTTCTAATTTCTTCGGCCCACGGCATCTCGTATCTCCTCCTCATTGGACCAACATTTTGAAAAGAGTGGAAAAAAGAAGAAAAAGCAACGCTTTTTTTTGATCGAACGAAGTTTCAAAATTTTTACTGAAAAACAAAAAACAACTTGTGCTTTCTTCTTCTTTTTTGGCTTGTGCGCGCATTTGTTTTTTTGCACGGCCAAACTTTTATTTCATAATTTTCATGTGCTTTCTTTCGTATATTTCTTAAAAATAAAAATCAATTAATTAATTAATGAGCAAACTGTTCTGATTTCTCTTTTCAATTCGACACAACAAACAATGAATATTCCAGTTCTTTTCCAATTGCAAAGCACATTGACCAACCATCCTGCCAGAAAAAAAATTCTGTTCCTCCCAATCCACCATTGTTGTAATCGACTGTTCCATCTCGGTCCTGTGTCTTCCCCCCCTCCCCCCCCCTCCCCCAATCCCCCTAATTTCCACTGCTTCCCATTTTCATTCAACAACTGTCCGGCGTGATCAGCACGTACATTCCACGTAGTGATTCGCTTGCTCAGCAGCAGATTGCTCTTCTGTTCTGCACTGTTCAATTTTTTTGACAAACAACCCAAGTCAGCAGCAAAAACACAGACTAATTAATACAATCGTCAGTGAACATGAACAAATTATCCGCTCAAATGGATATTGTTCGAAAATTGCACCTATCTTTTAGAACAATAAAAAATAGCTCATAATATATATATATATGTATATGATGTAATTTCAAACAAAATCTTCAAACGACTGTCGCTGTAACAAACAACAATGTGAATAAATAAATACATTTCTAATTAGCTCCCAATCCATTCTGACGGTATAGGAACTTGACATCTATAAAAAAGAAAACTTACAATGTTGCATGAAAATTTCAGTCCAATCTGATGATTATTTTGAATAATTAATTTTTACTTCTGAAGTGTGTATGTAATCCAATCAATAAATTGCGAACATAAAGATTGCAATTTTCGAGAATGCTGTAAAGCATAAATGAAAATTAGGAACAGTTGTTATTAAAATGTCTCTTTTTTGGCTAACCACATTGAGTATTCCTTTATAAAAATGAAAAAACGATTTAATATGCATATTTATTGAGCATTTTTGTTTTATTTCTTTTTATTTATTACCATTTCAATCCCATTTTGGTTCCACTTTTTCATCAATATATTGAAAAATGCTCCATGCATAACCACATTTCAGGGACGATGCGGATAAATTTGCAGTAGTTTTTTCTCTAATTGCTTCTGATCGATTCAAGTCATTTTTGAAGACAAAAAGGTTTCTCGACAATTTTGAAATTTCATGGGCTGTGTATGAGTGGGGCTTTGCTGTCTTGTGAAAAACAATGAAAAACTTTGTTCGAAATTTCTACTTTTTCTGATAACTTCTGATACGAAATTTCTGATTCCATTGTCAACCATTCACATTAATGAATGATAGTGATGTATGCATGGTTTCATCAGAATCTACCCAGTAATTGTATTGAACAAGTGGTTTCTAAATTTCGCTGCCTAATTTCCAAAATAAATAATCCACAAAATATGCTTGTTTCAGAGAAGCTTCATGCAAATTTTCATTTGCTTGTTTTGCGCTCGCCTTTGTGTGCATTTAGCTTCAAAACTGGTGCTGAATGGTGGGGTGCGTATGTGCAGTGGAATGTTCTCGACTTTGACTAATGAAAAATTACTTAGCAAACGGGTTTGACGTGTGATTGATATTGGTTATTTTTTTTAAACAACGCATATACATTTATAGAAAATCGTGAGTGCATGACGGACATGAACGAAGAGAAAAGATGGTTAGTTTAACGTATATGTTTTGTATAGTTAGGGTGTTACTTAGCCTATTTGAGCTGATTCTGCGCCTGTAGTTTACATAAATGTGAGTTATTACTTGTTGTGATGTTTATTAATCAGTGTCGTCTATTGTAGGTTAAGAATATTTCGCACAAAGTAAAATATTCTATTTTAATACATTGAGTAGTTTTTAGCACGTTAACATTTTCATGGTCCATACTTTGTTGAGTTCAGATTAGGGTTCTGCCGCGGAAAGAAATACTTGAATCATATATGAATCATTGTTAGATCAATTTTTGAGTTTCAGCAGCTTTGTGGCACTTTTAAATTTTGAGTGTTTCCAATAGTGCCTATTTGCGAATAGCTGTGCAAGGATAGGAAGAATGTAAGAAAGGAAATCTGCAGGAGATTGTCACATTATACTGCATGAAGTGACGCGATCTCTATTTGATAAAAGTCAGAATTTTCATTGCTCACATATTCTTCAACCGGTGTTTCTTCAAGGAACGAAAACCAATTGCAATGCCGGGCTTCACTTTCAGTGTGCATGCTTTGCTCCATTGCACCATGTGAGGGCACATTACCGGTGAAGCCTCAGTGTGAAGAGCACATTTCTTATAATCAAATCGGTCGTTAAGTGATATGAAAATAATTCGAGAATTACGCATTAATGCAACTCGACAATTACACAACCGTCTACGAAGAGGATAGGTTGGTAATACACGGCTAATCGATGCCGATTGATTGATGCTCATAAAAACCATTTTTGGATTCCAAGGGCTTTTCTAGAAAATTGCAAATTTCATGGGCTATAGAGTTGCTCCTTTTGCAAAAATCCGTGTAAAACCTTTTTCCAATATTTGTAATTTTCTGATTGCCGTAGTTTTATATTGAAAAAAGATAGTGCTTTCTAGAGATTCAACTCTAACTTCCCAGCAGTTGTGGAATAAATGGCCTCAAAAGATGCGGTACTGCCTATCTTAATACATAGGGAATTCGCCCACAACTAACTCTCTTCCAACGGCAGCAATGACTGCCAATTTCTAAACATGTAACATTTTTGATATTGAATCTATTACACCTCAACTAATTTATTGTTTTTCTACAGTCAAGTGAAATGAAATTCTGAAATTATTGCTGCTAAAATAATCATTAATTGCTGCAAATAAAAACGAATGCGTTACATCTGTTTTGTTTATCGAAAAGCAAACATTTCACGAAATACGATCCTAATTGCTATGCTTTTCATCGATTAAGCATTCGATTCGTATCACATGTGTGGCTATTTGATTGTACTTTCACTGAGTGACTACGATGCAATGTCAATTTGCATAATTAGTATAATATTTAATCGCCCAGGGGAAAAGTTCATTACAAATGCTAGGAAAATAAATTAATTCACTATTGATGTCAAATTATTAGGCTCATGCACGTTATTTGTTCGAATCTTTAGAGTACTCCACCAGTAAAATACAGAGGAACTTATTCCATGCTTGTCATATTGCATGTATGTGCAGGAGTTCGACGAGTTACACTGCACGACGCGACCCTAACCGTATCAAATGATGAAAGCCCATATTTTCAAAGCTCACATTTTTCACACCCGGTTGCGGTACCAGAGGCCTGCCGCCTTGCTCGGATCCCAGCATCTGGGATCTCAAGCAAGGTCTTCTTTTCAGCTCGACCGCCTCCGCGCCAACCCCCGCCCTCCTGCCCGTTAACGGGGACTTCCCCCGGCGGAACCCTCCTATTCCCGGTGCTGGCCAAAGACCGGGTTTAAATAGATGACACCTGTCCATTTTGTGTGGCAATCGAACACTAGTTTGAAATCTTCGTCGCACTAGGGATTTC